>NC_042979.1:14958588-15112385 GCF_901001165.1 Salmo trutta
ATGGATATTTACAGTATCTTGAGTGACTTACAGGAACAATGAGGGTTAAATGACTTGCTCAAGGGCACATGGACAGATGTTTTTCACCTAGTCTGCCCTGGGATTTGAACCAGCAACGTTTTGATTATTGGTCCTACACTCTTAACTGCTAGGCTACCTGCTGCCCCCATGACTGTGACTGAATAACTGTACTTTGTCCTGAGTACAAAGTTCAAAGTAATGGAACAGGCATTATTAAGACGGACTGCTTGATAGTTTGCACTACAGAGGAAGATGTTTGTGTTTGCTCAGCTGTTAGTGTACCTTCACAGTGAAAGTAGCCTTACTTATAGTAGTGCAACACTTTTTCTATTACTGATGAGCTTTGGAAGGCACGTGTGTAGTAACATCATGTGCCCTTTGCATCCTTGTGTGTGTGTGTATATGTCTAATATATTTCATGTGTTTTTTGTTCAGTGTGATATATTAGCTAGTTCCTTCTGGTGGACCAAGGGGCATGAATGTCTGCTCTGTGGGACAGATAAACACATGTGAATTCTCTATTTACAGCCTGACAATCTGGTACAATTGGAATTAACACCGGTTTCTGTGGGATATTCATTTTTTGTCTGTGTTGCTGATATTGGTTAAAACAGGTATTTTTTTGGCTGTTGCTGATATTGGTTAAAACAGGTATTTTGTTTTCAGTGACGGTTTCATGAATTTATGGTTCCAGTATACAGTACATGCGTGACTACAGTACATGAAACAGATTGTTGGTAGTTCACCATTACTGAGTTAGAAATGTAAAAGTGCATTAAAAACAGTGGTGGAAAAAGTACCAAATTGTCATACTTGAGTAAAAATACCTTAATAGAAAATTACTCAAGTGAAAGTCACCCAGTAAAATACTACTTGAGTAAAAGTATTTGGTTTAAAATACTTCAGTATCAAAAGTAAATGTAATTTCTTAAATATACTTAAATATCAAAAGTGAAAGAATTAATCATTTCAAATTAATTATATTAAGCAAACCAGGCGACACCATTTTCTTGTTTTAATTTACGGATAGCCAGGGGCACATTCCAACACTCTGACATTGTTTACAAAATAAGCATGTGTTTAGTGAGTCCGCCAGATCAGAAGTAGGATGACCTCTTGATAAGTGCTTGAATTGGACCATTGTCCTGTTCTGCTAAGCATTCAAAATGTAACGTTTCTTTGGGTGTCAGGGAAAATGTATGGGGTAAGAAGTACATTATTGTCTTTAGGAATGTAGTGAAGTAAAAGTTGGAAAATATAAATGTTAAAGTACAGACCCCAAAAAACTACTTTAGTACTTTAAAATATTTTTACTTAAGTACTTTACACCACTGATTAAAAAGATGCTATTGAACTATGGTATGGGTAATTTTGTTTAATTCCTTGGGTCCCACAATGGCTGGAAGTCTATGGGTATCTACTAACATGCTTTCAGATACCCATAGACTTCCAGTCATTGTGCTGACGCTAGTTAGCATTTGCTAGCAAACTAACTTCCTTCATACTGGACACAGATACATAAATATGGTATCCACAAGTTAATCTGGCTCTGGGGAAGTAGATAAATGGCCTTATTGCCAAAATCCGGAACCATCCCTTTAAAGTAACTTACTCTCATGAAGTCTGAAGATCGTTTGCCTACTTTTACCTTTGATAAACACACTTGTTTTCTGTTTGGGGGAAAAAACTGTTCAGTTACCAGTATATAAATGTTTGAAATGTTGTGAGAGGAAATTGCCTCTAATTGAGCTTTTGTTTTGAGATGGTCAGTTGTAGAGCTACTGTATGCTGAACATAAGAATCTTTGGTTTCTATATTGAAATACTACTGTATGCAATGTTTTGGGAATGTCCACCTTGTGATTGTACCACTTTCTGGTGTGCTATCACTTTTTCTTTCTAGACAACTATGTCACTTCCCGTAGGTCACAGTGGTGTGTTCTATAAACTAAATCTCTTTTTCAACATGGAGTTGAACACCTTGGATATGATTTCCAGAAGTTGATTCTTTAGAAATTGTGTGAAAGAAATTGAGAAGAAAACGAAAATCTATGAAACCAGGAAAGAAGTTGTCATTGTATGATTCCATGTTGAAATGGAGCAACTAATCAGATTCAATAAATCAATTTGAAGTATATTGTATTTTGCCTTAATCTTTGGCTACACTATAATAACTTGGATGAAAAAGCCTTTAGAAATGCTATATAATGTGTTAAATGCTTATTGAAATGCAATGTTAACAAGTAGTGAAATACTAATGTATTATAAAAAGGTTTTACAACATATCTAGCTCGCATGCTTTAGCTAGTGCAGTGCCATTGTCTTCCTCAGACCGCTGCGCCACTCGTTAGCTAAGGCACTGCAGCGGGCTAAGGCACTGCATCTCAGTGCTAGAGGCGTCACTACAGACCCTGGTTCGATTTCAGGTTGTATCACAACCGGCCGTGATTGGGAGTCCCATAGGGCTGCGCACAATTGGCAGCGTCGTTAGGGTTTGGCCGGGGAAGGCTGTCATTGTAAATAAGAATTTGTTCTTAACTTTAACTAGTTAAATAACATTTAAAAAATCAGCATATCCTGTCCCTTTAGGGCCCACATAACAATTTTACCTAGGAGTCATTCGTCAGTCGTGTGCTGTTTCTCCTGCAATGCCAAGCTGCTCCTTCCTGAATGTGTTTTATTTATTCCGTTAAACCTTCTTTTGTAAGATGGGTGCCACGTACCCCCAGTGGCCAGATCTGTGTTAGCCCGATACCTATATCTTTTCAGGAAACAAATGTACTTCTCTGCCAAAATGAATAATTGTTATGGACATTTAAATCTTAGCTGCCCGCCCCACTCTGACGTTCTCCTATGAAATCTTTGCCTAAACTCCTATACAGTGTTATATGTAGACAACAGATGGCTGAAGCAGGTCCAGGATGTGAAACGGTACAAATGTCAAACCACACCATCCACTGGAAATGTGCAGTATGATAATGTATGGCATCCGTGACCTACTGAAGAGGGCACAGCCTGTATTCAAACGGCAACACGCATTCGGATCACATTGGTATACAAGATAATTTTTCCTAGACAAAGAAAGCAAGGTTTGGTTTTCATGGCATGACAGATAAGTGGGTAAATAAAACGTTCTCTGTCTGAGCGGGAACGTGGTCAGTTCTGTTTTAGAGGGGGGAAGCCATTTCCTCATTGCTTCCATATATGATGACATCGGATGTTTTATTTGTGCTTAGACTGAATCATCTGGTTGACAAACCCAGTTGATACAAATCATAAAGCATTTTATGATACAAATGAACCATAAAAGTCTGAAGAACGTGTACCTTTGGATAAAACTTCTTTGAACATTAAAATCAGAGGCTGACAATGTTTTTGAGAGTTTATTCAAATTAGCGAATGTGATGTTAAGGTAATTCCTTTCACACCACACAGAGACTGCATAAAATACCCTCCATTGTAAATTCAGACCACAAAACTGGATAAAAAGAAAGCCGAGTATACACGTGTTATCAGTCTATATGCCCATTATCTCTGGGATTGAAAACTCGTTGGCATAAGTAACATTGTGCCAAATGACATATGGTAAATTAATGTCTCGGCAGTATGGTTTTCAGAGCCAATATGTCCACAGTCTTGAGTACTTTGATACCGTAAAGTCTGACCTACTGGTGGAGATTAAGTGCCTTAGTCAAATGTGGAGACACTTGCGCTAATTGATTGTGGCCATAAATCTGCCACGCTGCAGCCAGCTTGTAGGAAACCACAAAACTGCTTTATTCACAATAATTCAATAAGTCTCTCCTTTTGTCCTGTCCAATCCCTGTCAATTTAACACTGACACATTCATTTAAATTTCAGAGATTCACACAGTCTTTTTGTTTAATTTATTTGGACCCACAGAAACAACATACTTGTCAGAATATAAGGGGTTAAAAAATTGTCCTTCAAATCAAAAATGGCTTCAGATCTTACCCAATGGAAAATGTGCAGATGTGACTTTTGACCTCACACTAGACTAGTGCATCAATGGAGACTAATTCTCCTCCTCTTTAAAGTATGTACTCGTTCACCCTCAAGTATTAAAACGCATAGGATGGGTGAAAGAAATATTGTACTGAAAGTCCATCTACATACACTGTCTATACCAATCCAACCCCTTTAAGTCCTTGAGGAGGGGTGAACGAGGGCACACCTCAGAGAAGAATGGTGAGAATCCGAATTGGACAAAACTCTGTCATAACTATGGATAAAGATGTAGGATTCTTTTTTACATCCAGTTAAGCATGTAGTGGGGAGAGTGCTCACAAGACTCCAAAGTGCTTGGCACCACCATGGACAGAAGAAGTACTGCATGGTTAGATCAAGCACAATGGGGTCCTGGGCAGAGATGTACAGCCATCTGAGGTTATGTGGGACCAGGTTCAATCTGGTCAATTAAAGGTGGGATGGTAGAGCTAAAAAAGTAGAATCCTGTAAAAAGTACATTTTGATCACTTTGATAGAAAAATGCATGACTGGAGCCAGTCAGTCCATTATGAGTGAATATTGTAATCCGCTCTAAAATCATGAAAGGAACAATCCGCCACCAGAATATGCTATTTCTTGATGCTTTGGTCTTCCAACAACTCTGTTTGTGTTCCGAGGACAACACCACAGCTCTACGGCATTGATAGCCCAGGAGGAGAAGTGGTGGATGTCCATTGGCATCAGGGAGGGTTGCAGACCTGGGGAGTGATGGACCCAAATGACACCGACTTACACACTATTGAGATAGGGGCAGTGTTCGTAATACAGTGTGGCTAGGGACATCAAGAAAATTACAAAAAAGGATTAGTCATAGGTCACACTCACTGCAGTGAAAGCGGGCACCGCCCTTCCTGCGCATAGACTGCGACAAACCCCGCCCTCCCATCCTTCGTACCCCACCCCATAGGATACCTAAAACACATACATTTTCACCGTTTAACTCAGGGTGTTTTTAAATCGACATAATATGAATCAAAACAGAACAACAGGAAGAGTTTGTTAATGAAATTACTACTACGTTATGGGGAATCAATGAAAACAGAGTTTGGTGGAATGATGGTTATCTTGTTAAAGTACATCAATATCTCCAGCTCTTAGGTCCTCCAGCTAATGGACAAAGAATAGTCTCAATGTCCAAGGACAAAGATGGAACAGCTCGGGAACAGCAGATACAGCCAGCCATATCACCAGTGTCCATCTGTAGACATTTGCCATCTCATCAGACCTGAGACTCAACCACTTTTGACATGATAGCTCAAACCTGGTTATCGGTCACTGAACTCAGCGGTCAGTCAGTATGTAATAATGCCCTCCACAGAGGACAGCCCCATCAGCGGCTTTGGAAATATTGTTACTTCCATTCTTTACTATATCCCCTGGGATATCTTATTGAAATGGGAAGGGTTTCAGTGATAATCAAGTTAAGCTCCGACAACTGAACCACTTTGTGTGATGAAATGAGAAAAGATATGCATGCATGGAAGAGTGTGACAACTTGTGTATAGATCGATGAGCAGTGGGGTTTTGGTAACAGACTAGAAGGGAAAAAATGGACTATGGAAGGTTGACATGTTCAGGGAATACTGCACTGCAAAGACAGAGCTGTCCATCTGAGTATTTCATTGTTTCAGGTGGACAAAGGTGGCGCGATGGTATTATGGTTGGTGGGATGGTGTCATGGTTTTTATGCATGGATATATGATTTCACACATGCTGTTTTAACAATTTGAATTTCTCTGAGTGTCCTAAACTAAGGTCTTTCAAACTAAGCTATATTTTTCTAAACTATAAACTTCACAATTTATAGAATACACTGTATATTAGACGGGAGAAAGTTTAATTTGTCTCTCTTCGTCCACAGGACTTGGATGAACCATCATCTTTGTCCTCTTCCACTGAAGGCAAGACTACAGAAAATAGCTGTAAACCCAGGGGTACTGTGGACCAAGGGTCATAGAAGCTGTCAGAGGATCTCAAGACAATTAGGCAAATATAAAACATCGAAACACTAGAACGTTCAGAATTTCAATATACATTACCCGTTATACCTCACGTCCATTATACCTTAGCCGTCTTTGAAGCACTCCGACTGGTGTCACTGGAAAGTCACTCCCTCCAACCTGGTCTGTCCATGGAGACCCTCAGTCTCCATCCTTCCTGCCCCAGAGCCGATGGTGGGACGTCCAGCTTGGTGGGGTAGAGTTGAGGGTCGTGAGGAAGAGCAGGTGCTCCTCTGAGCTGGGTGTCTCGCCTCTTGCTCAACTGGAGACAGACTGTCATGACTGCGTCTTCTCCAACACCCCCAAAGCCCATACCCCCAGCCCCTCCTTCAAGTTAGGAGGGGTTAGGGATTTTCTCCTGGGATAGGTGGACTGGCGAGGACTCGGGCAGGGTGGGATTGTATGTGGTATGGGGAGTTTGGAGGGGTTGGTTCCGCATTTCATAAATATTAATAGAGAGTCCTCCCCTCTCCGAAGGGGCAGATTCTTTAATTTCGTTAGAGGGGGAAGTGCTTTATTCACTTAATGGCTTTTATTAGTGGCCGGTCTTCAACTCTTTCATTACCTAAAGTGCTGCTATAATTTACAGAGGGGAAGGGTGGGGGAGGGGCACTGTCCCAAGGAGCATCGCTCATGCCGCTGATGACCAGCCAGCCACTGCTCTGTCTAAACCTCTGCAGCTTTTCTCAGAAAGAGTGGCCATTCTGTCTCAAAGACTGAAAACTATCTCCAACATTGAATACACTCTAGATAAAGTCCTCTTCATAGCATTGGAGAGTTGTTACAGGAAGTGTTGAGGGCTTTTCCCCTTGTGGCAGATTTTTCCCTCACTTGAACAACTGAAAAGGATACTTTCTTGCAAATACATGTGTTATTGACTAGATCTGTTGTCATTGGATGCCTGTTATAAACATGTAATTAAAGCAATATATTGAAATGCTACTTTAGAGTGAACACATTAGTGTTATCTAAAAAAGACACAAAATAAGAACCAAACACATGGAAACATTTCAATTAAAAAATTATATATTTTGTGTGAGCGATAAGGCTGTGTACCATAATGTATGCTTTGACAATATTGGTGTTCAGTTGTGACATTACTTGGCCAATATAGTAAAAGGCAGTGATCAATTCAAAATGCACCATTTGCTGACTAGGCCATGTCCATACCACCCTCCCTTACTCGCTGTACATCATAGACAGACATGCTTATGGATTCAGATAAAATCCTCCTCCTTAGAACGTGACATGTATCTTTTATTTGGTTATAAAAAGCTATTTTGAAATCAGATTTGATCAGATGTGTCCTGTTCTGTGAAACATTCTGTGATCATTAACACACGGAGGCACTTTATTGAAAGTGTCCTGAGCAAATTTCCGATATGACCCTATCATGATATCCATCTAATCAAGCGCAAAAAAAAAAAAAAACTCCTTGTCTTCGTAACTGCTAACGTGTGGCAACTGGAGAGTGCTCTGACACAAAATGTCTGATCCATCTCATACAGCTGGGTTACTACACAATGGCATTAGATAATGTATACATGCCAAAGTGCTTCAAGATCTGATGAAATGCTATTCACTGGTGGGTTATCTGTGTTTCTGAACAGATGGGGTAGAATGTCCCCAGACTGTGTCTTGAGTGAATGAACTGATTAACCTGAATAACCACCCATGTTGGAGAGAGGGGGTGGGATGCCAGCCTGACTGACTGCCTGTATCGTCAATGTCATATAAATCAGTGGCCAACAGGCCTTTCAAATAAAGCCTTTGTATTGGACACAGTGAGACAGTCTCTGGGTAAGTAATGTGTAGTCCAGAGGGGTATACTACAAAGCAGGATAGTTAGCCAGCTAACTTGCCTAAATATGTTTTTTTAAATACATTTTTATTTTGTAGAAAGGTAAACTTGAAATGGTCATGGTCTAATTTATTTAACACGATGAAAAGACATATCCAATTTGAGCTTTTTTCATGAACCTTAAAATCTAAAGTTATTTCTGGTTGTGTTGTTACCTACCCTTACCACCTGAGGTCAGGAAGTCCAGGATCCAGTTGCAGAGGGAGGTGTTTAGTCCAGGGTCCTTAGCTTATTGATGAGCTTTGAGGGCACTATGGTGTTGAAAGCTGAGCTGTAGTCAATGAATAGCATTCTCACATAAACTCAGAATAAAAAGAAATGTCCTCTCACTGTCAACTGTTATTTTCAGCAAACTTAACGTGTAAATATTTGTATGAACATAACAAGATTCAACAACTGAGACAAACTGAACAAATTCCACAGACTTATGACTAACAGTAATGGAGTAATGTGTCCCTGAACAAAGGGGGGGTCAAAATCAAAAGTAACAGTCAGTATCTGGTGTGGCCATCAGCTGCATTAAGTACTGAAGTGCATCTTCTCCTCATGGACTGCACCAGATTTGCCAGTTCTTGCTGTGAGATGTTACCTCACTCTTCCACCAAGGCACCTGCAAGTTCCCGGACATTTCTGGGGGGAATGGCCCTAGCCCTCCGATCCAACAGGTCCCAGACTTGCTCAATGGGATTGAGATCCAGGCTCTTCGCTGGCCATGGCAGAAAACTGACATTCCTGTCTTGCAGGAAATCACGCACAGAACGAGCAATATGGCTGGTGGAATTGTCATGCTGGAGGGTCATGTCAGGATGAGCCTGCAGGAAGGGTACCACATGAGGGAGGAGGATGTCTTCCCTGTAACTCACAGCATTGAGATTGCCTGGAATGACAACAAGCTCAGTCCGATGATGCTATGACATACCGCCCCAGACCATGACGGACCCTCCACCTTCAAATCGATCCCGCTCCAGAGTACAGGCCTCGGTGTAACGCTCATTCCTTCGATGGTCAGATTCGCGTTTATCATCACCCCTGGTGAGACAAAACCGCAACTCGTCAGTGAAGAGCACTTTTTGCCAGTCCTGTCTGGTCCAACGTCGGTGACTTTGTGCCCATAGGAGACGTTGTTGCCGGTGATGTCTGGTGAGGATCTACCATACAACAGGTCTACAAGCCCTCAGTCCAGTCTCTCTCAGCCTATTGCGGACAGTCTGAGCACTGATGTAGGTAGGGATTGTGCTTTCCTGGTGTATCTCGGACAGTGGTTGTTGCCATCCTGTACCTGTCCCTCAGGTGTGATGTTTGGATGTACCGATCCTGTGCAGGTGTTGTTACACATGGTCTGCCACTGCGAAGAAGATCAGGTGTCCGTCCTGTCTCTCTGTAGCGCCATCTTAGGCGTCTCACAGTACGGACATTGCAATTTATTGCCCTGGCCACATCTGCAGTCCTCATGCCTCCTTGCAGGATGCCTAAGGCACGTTCACACAGATGAGCAGGGACCCTGGGCATCTTTCTTTTGGTGTTATTCAGAGTCAGTAGAAAGGCCTATCAAGTGTCCTACGTTTTTATAAATGTGACCTTAATTGCCTACCGTCTGTAAGCTGTTAGTGTCTTAACGACCGTTCGACAGGTGCATGTTCATTAATTGTTTATGGTTCATTGAACAAGCATGGGAAACAGTGTTTAAACCCTTTACAATGAAGATCTGAAGTTATTTGGGTTTTTACGAATTATCTTTGAAAGACAGGGTCCTGAAAAAGGGACGTTTAGGTATTCCTTTTGTCCAGGTGGGAAAGGGCAGTGTGGAGTGCAATAGAGATTGCATCATCTGTGGATCTGTTAGGGCGGTATGCAAATTGGAGTGGGTCTAGGGTTTCTGGGATAATGGTGTTGATGTGAGCCATTACCAACCTTTCAAAGCACTTCATGGCTACGGACGTGAGTGCTACGGGTCAGTAGTCATTTAGGCAAGTTACCCTAGTGTTCTTGGGCACAGGCCCTACGGTGGTCTGCTTAAAACATGTTGGTATTACAGACTCGGACAGGGAGAGGTTGAAAATGTCAGTGAAGACACTTGCCAGTTGGTCAGCGCATGCTTGCAGTACACTTCCTGGTAATCCGTCTGGCCCTGCGGCCTTGTGAATGTTTAACTGTTTAAAGATCTTACTCACATCGGCTGCAGAGAGCGTGATCATAGTCTTCCGGAACAGCTGGTGCTCTCATACATATTTCAGTGTTATTTGCCTCGAAGCGAGCATAGAAGTAGTTTAGCTCGTCTGGTAAGCTCGTGTCACTGGGCAGCTCTCGGCTGTGCTTCCCTTTGTAGTTTGTAATGGTTTACAAGTCCTGCCACATCCAACGAGCGTCAGTGCCGGTCTAGTACGATTTGATCTTAGTCCTGTATTGACGCTTTGCCTGTTTGATGGTTCGTCTGAGGGCATAGAGGGATTTCTTATAAGCTTCCGTGTTAAGATCCCGCTCCTTGAAAGCGGCAGCTCTAGCCTTTAGCTCAGTGCGGATGTTGCAGTAGTCAATGGCTTCTGGTTGGGAACTGTATGTACGGTCACTGTGGGGACGTCGTCATTGATTCTCTTATTGATGAAGCCGATGACTGAGGTGGAGTATTCCTCAATGCCATTGGATGAACCCCGGAATTTATTCCAGTCTGTGCTTGCAAAACAGTCCTGTAGCGTAGCATCCGCGTCATCTGACCACTTCCGTATTGAGCGAGTCACAGGTACAGTCTCACCATTGAAAGTACAGAGAGATGGAGCAGGACACACCCATGTGGGGCAGGATTTTGTGAGGGAAATGTGAACGTTATGAAGTTATATTTGTCAGTGTTGTTCAACATACCAATTACAGTGCATCTTTCAAGGCATAAACCCAATGACCTTTATGACGTAAAATAAAAGACGATCCCATAAGTCATATTTATGGTGTTTATTTGATATTTTTGAGATTCAAGGATAATACTCTTTGATGGATTTAATGAATCACATGTCGGCATAAATGAGAGGTAAACGCAACATGGACATTCATATTTTTTCTTTCCGTTTTTCAAATTCCAAAATAAAATTGAGAACCACAAGACACAGATGTTCTCGTGGATATGTTTGAGAGGGGTCTTCATGAGCAGCAGACTATTCCCTGTGATGAGAAAATTAAGCAATCAGGAGTCTTTTTACTTTTTCACCAACTGGATAACATCCTCATCCTCCATGACATGGTCTTTTCCCACCTTCTGGGGGTTGTGTTTCACTGAAGCACCCCACACCAGAGCACTGAAAAGACAGGAAGACGCAGTGTTAGAACAATACCAACCAACTGCAACATTGAATCATATCTGTCTGTGTGCTGGACACAGCGGCAGCTAAGGCTGCGTTTAAACAGGCAGCCCAATTCTGATCTTTTTTTCACTAACTGGTCTTTTGACCAATCAGATCAGCTCTGATGTGATTGGTCAAAAGACCAATTAGAGGAAAACATATCAGAATTGGGTACCCATGTGAATTTTGAAAGTAAAAAGAAAAGAAAAGAAAATGGATAAATATTATATATATATATATATATATTATATTTTTTATATATATAGTATATCGTTTTTAAAAGTGCATTATGTCTTGCTGATTGTGGCTTTAAATCGGTTAAATACTCGGAGTGTACCCCAGTCTTTTCATAAACATCAACAAGATGCACAAAAGCCATTCATCAACAGTATAGTTAGTACTCACTATTTTAATTCTTTGAGGAGGCTTTTATGAATCTTCAAACAGAAGTCCTCCACTGCAGTATGTTCAGTAGGTAGAACAACTGGAGATGTGTAGTCAGGAAGCTGGCCTTTGGGTTTGGTGTATCTGGGGGACAACACATTCAAATGATTAATTCACAAAAACAACATTTATCCAAGCAGTACAAAACAGTTCTGTGTGTAATAGGAATTATATTTCATATAGGGTTCCAATGTCCCATCTAAGGGCTGTTAGGTTGAGTGTGTTTCCTTACATGCGCACTAGGTGCAGGTAGTCCCACATCTTCTCCAGAAGGTCATCAAAGTTCCAGCGGGAGTGGGCAGAGATGGGCACGCAGTGGGGCACCTTGTAGATGATGTCCAGCTCTTCAATGGAGATCTGGTCAATTTTGTTGAGCACATAAATGCAGGGGATGTACACTCTGGTGGGATTAAACAGAACTGTAATGTCAGCAGGTCTGTAGGGGAGCGTTGACCTTACTTTGGAATGGGGTATAGCGGAACTTTGGCTAGGGGGTATAGGTTGGATCCAATTATCGATTAAGGATTAAGAATTTAAAAAACTAAATAAAAAATGACATCCGAGTTTGTAGAAGTGCTCAGCTGCTTACCGGTTTCCCTCCACCACGTCGATGAGGTCATCAGCCGTGGAGTCACTGCGCAGGGTGATGTCAGCGTTGTGGATCTTGTACTCGGCCAGGATGCTCTTCACTGCGTCACCGTCCAGCTCACTCTGTGGACACTGGAGAAGGAGCAAGGAAGGAAGAACACCAGCGTAAGCTCATTGAAATCAAATGAGAGGGATAAAAGAAGATACTACTTCCAGAGATAGATAACTGTGAAGAGAGAGAGAAATAGGAACAGGTTGAGCTGGACGTGAAAGTGTTGTATTAAAACAGACGTACTGTGACGGTGAAGTTGATGCCTCCTTTGTCCTTCTTCTTGAAGCCGATGTTGGGCGGCTTCTTGTTGAGGCGGATTCCAAAGCCCTCCAGCTCGTGTTCAATCAGCTTCTTGTGGCCCAGAGGCTTTAGAACATCCAACACTATGAGGATCAGGTTGCAGGTTCGAGCCACTGGGAAAAGAAAGACCACAGTTACAAACTACCTTCAAGGTGTGTGAGTGTGACATGTTTGTGTATGGTTCTGATGGTTCACTGATGGCTCTCACCTGCGATGACCTGTCGTCCTCTACCCTTGCCATCTTTGGCCCCCTCGATGATACCTGGGAGATCCAGGAGCTTGGAGACACAAAAGTGGAATAAACATACAAATACTGAAACATCTCCTGCAAAACAACTTAAAAACAACCACAAATTAAGTAAAAATTACAAGTAACAAAAATACCAATTATCACTGTTAGTACAGATTGTCCTCTATTGGCCGTAAAGGAAAACTCCACCTAAAATACATATTTTGGTATTTTCTTCATTAGTCCCCTGTTGATACAGTCCCAAAATGTTTTACACGTAGTCAAGTTTTCAAGATATTGGACTTTCAAGAAGACAAGTGTCACTTCCACATCATCATGATGATGTGGAAGTGACACTTGTCTTCTTGAAAGTTCCACATAGTTTTAGAGTGGATTTTCCCTTTAAGCTGAGGTGTAAGATGCACATAAAGTACCTGTATTTTGGCACCCTTGTAGCGGATCACTCCTGGTACTGTGGTGAGGGTGGTGAACTCATAGGCCGCCACCTCAGAGTACACCCCTGCCAGGTTACTTAGCAAAGTAGACTTGCCCACTGAGGGGAACCCTACAAACCCGATACGGGCATCACCTGTTTTTGCCACATCAAAACCTATACAACAAAGAGTGACACATTAGTATTCATTACAATATGACAAGATCTTGTCCACCTCAACTTATCTCCACTGCACTGTTGTGTAGCGGTCAGGACTCGCCTTCCCCTGTGCCTCCTCCACTGCCTCCCTTTGGTGTGATAAGTTCTCTCCTCATCTTGGCCAGACGAGCTTTGAGCAACCCCAAGTGGTTAGACGTGGCCTTGTTCTTCTGAGTCCGAGCCATCTACCCAACACAGACAGGGGATGTTTAAATCATTCATATTCAACACAATACGACAACAGCCAGAACTATAATATTAGCTAGGCCTACTTGTCCAGAGCCAAGTTGTTCCGATGGCTGGCTTTCGACTGATCACAAAGAAAACATTGACATCACGACACCGGGGTTAATTACAATCTGTCAAAGCTGGTGAACTCCGGCGTGGTTCTATACGTACCGGCGCCGGTTAGCATGCTACTGGTGTATAATAGCTAGTTAGTTAATCTACCAACTACATAACGTTAGCTAGCTTATTTACAGTGGCCAACTAGCTTACATTAAAACCACAATAACACACAGCTATGCTCAGACTCGGGTGTCTGACATCATATTATGGTTCTATTCATTTTTTAGAGGAGAAATCCATTGTAAGGCCTTGATAAGCCAAGTTAAATTTAGCCAACTAGCTAGCCATCTAGTCAATTGGCCAAACAAAACGTGATTCACTGCTAACGCGTTAGCTAGCATTCGCGACCGTTAACGAACTTACCTCGGCCTCAATTTCTGCTATTTTGGCGAGTAAACTCATCTTGTTGCTGGTCCTTAGATGATATCACTATAACGATTAAACAAGTTTAATAGCAAAGTTGTTCAATTTTTTTGTTTTATCACGCAATCAAACAAGACTAGCTAGCAACAGCTAGCACCCATGCTTTCAACCTGTGGCTGGGGTCTCAGAGTCTTGGCGGCTCTCGCGAGGAGGAAGAGGGAAGCAAACCAAAGAAACTCGATGGCCTACCGGGCAAACTCAGAAAAGGCGATGTAGTTGGCGCCACCTACTGGAATGAAGTAGTTTGCAGATTTTTATTAGCTATCTGGCATAAAAAAAGAAGAATACAAAAATACAAATAAAACAAGTTAGCTGATATGACATATTTCGTGCAACAGCAATGACAAATGTTGCAGAAATTATGTAATTTAACACATTTCAAATACAAGATTCATGCTTGGTTTTGCCAAATCATAAATTAAATGTATCTGATGCTGCATAATTCAACACACACACTCACTCTCTCTCTCTCTCTCTCTCTCTCCCCCCTTCTTCCCTCAGTCCATCCCCATCATTCTCTCATGCCCTCCCTCCCTCCTTCTGTCCGCCCCTCTCTCTCTCTCGCTCGCTCTCTCTCCCTCCCTCCCCCCTCCCTCCCTCAGTCCGTCCCCGTCTCTTTCTCTCCTTCCCTCCCTCCTCTCGTCCCCCCACCCCCCTCTCCCCCTCCCTCTCTCCCTCTCTCAGTCCGTCCCTGTCTCTCTCTCCCCTCCCTCCCTCCCTCCTTCCGTCCGTCCGCCCCCCCTCTCTCTCGTTTGCTCTCTCTCGTTCGCTCTTTCCCTCCCACCTTCTGTCCCCCCCACCCCTCTCTCTCTCCCCCTCCCGCCCTCAGTCCGTCCCCGTCTCTCTCTCTCCTTCCCTCCCTCCCTCCCTCCTTCCGTCCGTCCGCCCCCCCTCTCTCTCGTTTGCTCTCTCTCGTTTGCTCTTTCCCTCCCACCTTCTGTCCCCCCCACCCCTCTCTCTCTCCCCCTCCCTCCCTCAGTCTGTCCCCGTCTCTCTCTCTCCTTCCCCTCTCCCTCCTTTTGTCCCCCCCACCCCTCTCTCTCTCCCCCTCCCTCCCTCAGTCTGTCCCCGTCTCTCTCTTTCCTTCCGTCTGTGCCCCCCCCAAGTCAAATGGATGGTATTAGTAATGCACACGCATCTGGTAAGTAGTAGTTTTTATTGTTTAATATTTCTATCGCATACAGTACATAATATCTCAAAAGTATCTATGTTGCTAAAATTTCTGGATCGACTGTCATTGTTTTAAAGCTCTAATACCAACAACAGTACATTCAACACTGTAGATGGGATTGAGCTTTTGGTTGGTTGGACAAGGTCATTGCAGAAAGTTGACTAGATAAGTGCCCATCAGATGAATGTGGCACACTCCTTTGACTTCTGAAAACCTTGCAGGAGGGAGGGTGCATATTGCCAAAATGTGCATAAATGGTGGAAGGTTACCTTTATTTCCCTTTGTGACTGGCCAGTGGCCAAGCTATTGCTGTTCAAAACAAAGTTACAAAGCTTTGTTGATAATAATGCTATAATCTTGAGCACATACAATATTTTCACAATTATATGTGTCAGAGATTACTTTTTTGCAGTTAGGTTTTGACATTTTACTTCTCAATCTGATAACCACCACTCATTATTAAGGATATGTGGTTAGTGATCATACCGTAAGTTGCTATATCATCTTCTATTACATTCCTCTTGAACTAACAATGTATATATTCCTATGGTTTTTGAAAGAGATATATTGAACCTCTTCTGAAGTAAGCTATCGTTTCAGAAACAAGACAGGCCTGATCATGGTAGGGATCATGGGAGGCACCTTCAACACGGTTTCTTAACCCTGGTCCTGGAGGTTTACTGGGAGATATGTTGAATATGCTGGATTTCATCTCGACCAATGCAATGTGTTGCATCATTTATTCTGTTCATATCTCTCCATCATCATTTACTTGTAAATATTGTGTGAAAGACATATTGTAAGAGGTGTGCGGAGGTGTGCTTATCCTCATGAACATATAAAAATATGAATTTTCTTTTAAAAGTGAGTTACAGTTCTTGTGAGTTATTGGTTTGCATTGCAACCAACTAGCGCTGCTCAGCTGAGGCAAAAAACAGTATAAATACTAAGTGCCTCCAGGACAAGAGTTGAGATATTCTGAGGAAAGAACAAACTGTGTTTATGATAATTGAAAGTATTAATTCCAGTAACCTAGCAGTTTGATATTGAGGTCCCTTTGTGGTACATAGCATGAGGGCTTTGACTTGAGTCACCCTCACTAATTCACAATTTATTAATTGAGCAATGACCATAAATCCATGCCCGAACATCTAAATTGTTCTTATTTTAAGGAGCAACAAAAATGTATATAATATGTCAGTCAGTATTGAAGTGCATTGATTAAAAAGTAAGTGCAAGTACAGATTTAGATGCATTCATTTTGATAAGAGGACTAAATTGTTTGCAGTGTGGCCCCAAAAATAGTCATTCTACAGGGGCACTCAACAACAACAAAAAAAACGCTATAGTTGATGCCGTTTCTAACCTAAAAGATATGTTTTTTCCTCATATTTCAAGCTGCATATGGTACCTCTGAGTGACAGTATGTGGGTGCCTTCTTGTGCTGCCCTTTGTCTGCAGTTCATCTCCATCAAATACTTTTTCCTCAATAAAAAGTATTGCTGTAATGCTTGCTGATTGACAGGTCCCATGATTTCTCAGCTTGCTTTAAGGAACACGGCATCTGAATCAAGCCAGCGGAAGCACAAAGTCTGTGAGAAGAAGCACTATTTTAGTGCCATATCTTTACACCCGGCCGGTAACCTTGCTGTCCTAAAACTGGCTACCTCTGCATAGAGATGGAGTATAGTTCTGATCACAGCCCCCATCGATAGGCCTAATAGTTTTTACTGAGGAAAGCATATTTTTCTACAGTCCTGTCACCAGAGCAAGGAAAACAACATCTTTTGAGATAATAAAAAACAAACAGCATCAGTTTAAAATCCATTGTCCCGGTACCTTGGATTCTGTCATCAGAATTTGGATAACACTTATTGAAACCATAAGGCTTTACAATAAATGCAACTTGGCCATATGATGGCAAAAGTCTTCTTTGTAGGTGTTCCACTTGGACTCTAGCTGCTCTCGGAGGAGGTGGGTGGTGCCGTGGAGGACGACCTCCGTCTGGAGACAGACTGTGAGCGCTCAGGGCTGTGTTTGTCGTATGGCTGGAGCTGCACCTCCAGGAAGTCCCTGTGCTGCTGGCTGATGACCTGGCTGATGAGTCCGGGCAAGGCCTGCAGGTTCCCCAGCAGAGTCTCCAGCTTGGTCTCCAGCATGGCGATCCTCTTCTCCATGTCCTCCCCTCTCTCGTTCAGGTCTGAGATCAGGTCATACATGATGTTCTGAGTCTGGAGGAGGAGGGACACACAGTCAGAGTAAGAAGGTGAGAGGCTCCCAGAGCATGGGGTGCTTAAGGCTAGAGAGGTTGCAGGCAGTTGTAAAATTATTTATTTGTTTTATTTACCTTATTTTGCATATTTTATGAACCTTTATTTACACAGGCATGTCAATAAATAAGAACAAATTCTTATTTACAATGACGATCTGTCCAGAGGTGAAGACAGCAGCGACGAAGAGAACAAAACAAAGACATCACAAGAATACACATAGACAGACACACATGGCAACAGTGCATTTGAGAGACATTTGAGGGGCAAATCCTGACTTAGTCAAATTTTCACTTAGTCATGCATTGATGTCAAAAAGCTAAGTTAAAATTTTACTTAAATTGAAGTTAGGAGTTGCCCCTCAGCTGAGAAGAGACAGCACGAAATTAATACTTCTGACTAGATACAGCTTGTGATTCATTTGATCGTGGGTTGCATCATTCTAAGTATCTAATCATGCCACTGTTCCCCACTACAACACTAAACTGTTCCCTGGAGATATTGATTTTACAGGCTATTAGTTTGCACTCCTGTCAGAACTGAACTCAGTCTACGGCTATTCTCAGACAAAAGGGATACAACACAACTGTCTAGGTGACTGTTGAAAAGAGAACAATCTTGAAGCGCCCTCCAAAATGAAATGATTATTCACTGTGATCGAAAGAGTGTTAGAAACACACAGCTGAGTCAATGTAGACAGAGACAGATCAACATAATATAACAAATAGTGTGTCTGGACACGGGTAGCCTAATTAACATTTTACAGAGGTTCATCATCACAACAAACAACCCACTGGGCACACACTGGTTGAATCAACGTTGTGTCCACGTCATCACAATGAAACTATGTTGAACGAACGTGGAACAGACGTTGAATTGATGTATGTGCCCAGTGGGAAAACCGGATGCTTAAGATAAGCAAATCAAATATGAATTGATAACTTGCAGAGAAATTCTGCTGTATACACTTACTAAACTTCTGCGCCAGGAAGTTGATCTTCTTCCTCTCGAGACATGGCATGTTATCAAACAGTGAGATATCCAGTTCTGTGGGGGCTGGAGAGTGGGAGTGAGGGCTGCTGTGTACCGAGCTAATGTTCACTATGAACGTAATCACTGCCAGCCTGTGGCCAATGCCATCCATCATTCATCTTGTCCTTTTCTCATTTGGGGCAGGAATAATGGGTTGGGTGGCTTGTTTAGAATCACAGTGATCCACTGAGGACCAAAACAACACTGACAGCTATTCACCACACACTCCAACTGGGGACGATAACGTTTCGCTGGGTTGCATCACTACCACAACCACTTCCTATGATGTTTTAAAAGAAATCATTTTCCACAGATGATCAAGGAATTTAGAATTTATATGCTTAGAGAGATTAAACCTATATTGGAAATCTTGATGTATTGCCCATGAAATGAGGAACCAATTTTATGGTTGACTCTGAATTCATGAAAATAAGGATGGGACCTTGAGGCGACAGCAAAATGCAACATTTAGAGTTATTGCCCTGCCAAAACCAATCTGAGCCTCGCTCTGTAAGAAGTGAATTGTGGATAGACATACAGTTGAAGTCGGCAGTTTACATAAACCTTAGCCAAATACATTTAAACTCAGTTTCACAGTTCCTGACATTTAATCCTAGTAAAAGTTCCCTGTTTTAGGTCAGTTAGGATCACCACTTTATTTTAAGAACGTGAAATGCCAGAATAATAGTAGAAAGAATGATTCATTTCAGCTTTTATTTCTTTCATCACATTCCCAGTGAGTCAGAAGTTTACATAAACTCAATTAGTATTTGGTGCATTTCCTTTAAATTGTTTAACTTGGGTCAAACGTTACAGGTAGCCTTCCACAAGCTTCCCACAATAAGTTGGGTGAATTCTGGCCCATTCCTGAGTCAGGTTTGTAGGCCTCCTTGCTCGCACATGCTTTTTCAGTTCTACCCACCAACTTTCTATGGGATTGAGGTCAGGGCTTTGTGATGGCCACTCTAATACCTTGACTTTGTTGTCCTTAAGCCATTTTGCCACAACTTTGGAAGTATGCTTGGGGTCATTGTCAATTTGGAAGACCCATTTGTGAACAAGCTTTAACTTCCTGACTGATGTCTTGAGATGTTGCTTCAATATATCCACAATTTTTCCTTCCTCATGGTGCCATCTATTTTGTGAAGTGCACCAGTCCCTCCTGCAGCAAAGCACCCCCACAACATGATGTTGCCACCCCCGTGCTTCACGGTTGGGATGGTGTTCTTCAGCTTGCAAGCCTCCCCCTTTCCCCTCCAAACATAACAATGGTCATTATGGCCAAACAGTTCTAATTTTGTTTCATCAGACCAGAGGACATTTCTCCAAAAAGTATGATCTTTGTCCCCATGTGCAGTTGCAAACCAGTCTGGCTTTTTTATGGCGGTTTTGGGGCATTGGCTTCTTCCTTGCTGAGCGGCCTTTTAGGTTGTTGCTATAGGACTCGTTTTACTGTGAATATAGATACTTTTGTACCTGTTTCCTCCAGCATCTTCACAAGGTCCTTTGCTGTTGTTCTGGGATTGATTTGCACTTTTCACACCAAAGTACACCCATCTCGAGGAGACAGACTACGTCTCCTTCTTGAGCGGTATGACGGCTGCGTGGTCCCATGGTGTTCATACTTGCGTACTATTGTTTGTACAGATGAACGTGGTACCTTCAGGCGTTTGGAAATTGCTCCCAAGGATGAACCAGACTTGTGGAGGTCTACAATTGTTTTTCTGCGGTCTTGGCTGATTTCTTTTGATTTTCCCATGATGTCAAGCAAAGAGGCACTGAGTTTGAAGGTAGGCCTTGAAATACATCCACAGGTACACCTCCAATTGACTCAAATTATGTCAATTAGCCTATCAGCCTTTTCTAAAGCCATGGCATCATTTTCTGGAATTTTCCAAGCTGTTTAAAGGCACAGTCAACTTAGCGTATGTAAACTTCTGACCCACTGG
The DNA here is from genome assembly GCF_901001165.1 of Salmo trutta. Taxonomy (NCBI): domain Eukaryota; kingdom Metazoa; phylum Chordata; class Actinopteri; order Salmoniformes; family Salmonidae; genus Salmo; species Salmo trutta. The sequence continues at coordinate 14,979,286 of NC_042979.1, forward strand.
AATTGTGATAGTGAATTATAAGTGAAATAATCTGTCTGTAAACAATTGTAGGAAAAATTACTTGTGTCATGCACAAAGTAGATGTCCTAGCCGACTCCCCAAAACTATAGTTTGTTAACAAGAAATTTGTGGAGTGGTTGAAAAACGAGTTTTGATGACTCCAACCTAAGTGTATGTAAACTTCCTATTTCAACTGTAGATTAACAGAGGCATACTCTTGACTCAGTTCATCATAAACAAATTAAACTGGGAATGCATTCAATCTTTATAATATAACACTAATAAAATATGACCAGTACTCAGTGAAGGGTAGACCAGAACTGTAAGTATATTCAGTTGAGGCACAGAAATGCTTGTGTAATTGTGGGCTGATTTCACTGACCCAGATTTAGCCGACTCTGGGTCTAGGAAACTGGACGTGTGGGTATACATAGGCCTTTGACCCAATTTATACCCAAAACCCCAAGTAGCTGAAATTATAATGGCTACCAACTGACTCCGTAAAACAAAGTGTAGAAAATTAAAATAAATAAATATCCTGCATTTTCATTAATGAAATGGTAATTCAGTTTGAGGACAAATGCTGAAAAAAGTGTTTAGGATACTGTAATTGTAGGCCTACCACACTATTAATGTATCCTGTATTAATATATTTATTTATTTAGGCAAGTCAGTTAAGAACAAACTCTTATTTCAATGACAGCCTACACCAGCCAAACCCAGACGACGCTGGGCCAATTGTGCACCGCCCTATGGGACTCCCAATCACAGCCGGTTGTGATACAGCTTGGATTTGAACCAGGGTGTCTGTTGTGACGCCTCAAGCTCTGAGATGCAGTGCCTTTGACCGCTGCGCCACTCGGGAGCCCCAAATGCTTTATGTTGTGCCCGAAATTGCTACAACTGTAGGGAAACCACTGCTATGTGAGGGATTTCTCATAGCTTGGCAAAGGCTATGCAGCTGCCAAAGTTATTTTAAGTTCCATTATACATCTCCATCTATCCACGGGGAGCTCATGTACTGTGATGATTAATGCTATGCTGCCCTCTGATGGCGAGAGCCACTTATGACATTGATTAAAGATGGCAGAATGGGCTGTACTAGTCATCTTCCCCAATCTTAACCCTCTCCTAACTCACTGTGAGCCTTCGTAGCACTCTGTGATAGGGTGATATTAACTACCTAATTTATTATGTGGCATGGTGGCCTGAAACCAATTTGACCGTGGTGGACATTTGAATGTCAGTTCTCTCTCTCCCTTCCTCTGTCATTGTTTCTGGCTGAATCCTCACATCGGACTCACAGCGTGTCGCCCTTTCCAGGTTAGTATACTGTGTTTTTTTGTTGCGTCAGTCTAGCTCTCTGCCTAGTCCTTCCCTAAGGTGTGTCAACGTCTGTAGTCACAAGATCACCACCAAAGAGAGATTTGTTGAAAGATAGCAATGTGTTCAATACCATCAAGGGGTGGCTTCCCAGACACAAATGAAGAAAACTCCTGGACTAAAAAGCCATTTCAAGATTCTCCTTGACCATGCTTTTTAATCCAGGACTAGGCTTAATCTAAGTCTGGGAAACCAAACCTAAAGGTACATTAGTTTGATGTACCCATCAGGATGGGTATCCTGATCGCATAAAATAATATGCATTCCTTTATATAATCTTTAAAACAAAGATACTGTAGGTTTTCACCTACAACAAGGGGTGGAGATGGAGGGAACCTGGGGAAACCAGGTTCCCTCTGGGAAGTTATTTTGACATGCAAAAATGTGCATTTTTACATATAGTTCATTTTCATTAATCATTTTGACATGTACAAATGCACTGAGTTTACATTGGAGGGTTCCCATAGGGATTTCCCCCCCTTTTCCACCCCTAACAGTATGTATATCGTTCTATAATCTTTGAAACCAAGATACTGTATGTTTCCACCAACAACATTCCTGCATCTAGCCTGAGAGCCAGTCTGTTAATGTGCCATCATGCCAACTCCTTGTCACTCATTGTCATGCCAATGAGTTGGCAAGAGCACAAACAGATCTGGGACCAGGCTGTCCTGCACCCAGTTCAAGAAGTAGAAATATAATGCATCTTATTTTCTTTCAATGACATTACACAACTGGTTCTTCTTAACATTCATATGGAAAGTCTGTTTATTTGACACCTGTAGACTTTGTTTATTTATATGAAAATGTGTTATTAATTCCCCCAATGCATTGATATCACATGTATCACATGGAATCCTTCAAATCAAAAAGTGGGTTAGATAGAGATCAATCCAAATGCACAACCAAACTTCACAACCAAAATAAACTGGAATATGTGACGTTTGTCAGTCCAGCTTACCTTTGCAAGGTCCACTAGTGAGTTTGCTTGGTCATTCAGCTTGCGTTGCTCCATTTTAACACTTCTCAATCTGAACAGAAGACCATTCAGAACCCAACAAATGTATCTATTCGGTAAAGATGGGTTTAACAAATCTGTTCACACAGAAGGAATACACTCACTCCTAGGACATGCACAGGATGTGTGTAGAGAATGCAGGATTGGTTTCAGACAGTTTGATTGACTGCATGCAAGTGAAGACCAGAGTGGAGAAGCTGCCAGAGAGGAGAATGTGTCTATTACTGCAGTAAATCTCCAGCCCCTGAACTCTAGAAACAAAGACATATACAAGGGCTCAACTAGGTAGATACAATCTGTTGCAATGGGATTTAGCTGAAATAAACGATTAATGCAGTATATAAACTATACTAAGTTGTGGGACCTGGTTTTCTAACCATAGCAAACATTTATACACATGCTAAAAGCTTCATCCAAACACCTGGAAGACGTTTCTGTTTGATTCTTGTGAATTACTTAATCCACCTTCAAGTAATTCAAGTTAGATTATTTTCATTCTCAAAATAGAAAGATACTTAATCAATCTGAGCTATTCCAACTAAAGTGCTGTGATAGCCAAACTCCACACAAAAGCGGGTATTAATTCATTGTTCAACATAAATACAGCATTGTAAAATATAATTTAATGATAAAATATGAAAAATGTTATCATAAAAAGGATCAAGATTACAGTAAAGATGCAGCTTTATGTAGTATACCAGTTATTGATCAAAGAGAACATCCACCTGGTACTGTATCTTATGTAAAATGACCTAGTTACTAACAGTGATATGCTACATTGTTACATAGTGAGAAACTCATCCAGCTGGTATGAGGCCTTTCTGTCTTGGTGATGCAGACCAGTTAAAAACACAAAAATACACTTCTTCAAGAGCCAGAGTGAAATTAGTAACTTGCTTTAATCCATACAGCTGGCTTAAATAATTCAAATATCCAGTTTAATTAGGCTACTAAAGCAAATGTTTATCACCCACACTCACTGGGGAGTCAAAAACAGCAACTGTACTCGGGATATCAAGAGTTCTTCCCCCCACCCTGCAACCACCCGTTTTGCATGCTAAATCAGAATGAGACCAACACACACAGTGAGCTGGAGGCATGACAGTATCATAGCCCTTGTGACCAGTTTTTCTTTCAGATAAAACCCAATGCTCTCAGACTAATTGTATAAACTGATGAGATGGGCTTTGAGTTAGCGGCTCTAATTAGACTGAATTTGAGGGTGTACAGCACCATAGAACAAGGAGGAGAACACGAGGGGTCTTCAGGGACCCTCTGCTAATAGGCTCAGATTCATCTAGTCTCATGCAATGGAGCATCATTGTTAGGCATTGCAATACAAAGGCAGAAATGTGTGGAGCTAGATGACAGGTCAGAGCAACAAGGGGCACTACAGGAGCCACTGAAGGACACTACAGGCAAAGGACGATGCCTCAACGGCTAGTGAGGGGTAGCTGTATGGTCCAAAAGAAGCACATTCTAAAACAACTAGCCAATGTTATTGCAAAAATAGCACTTTTATTGTTCAAGTAATCTGGCAAATTGAAAGGAGAAAAGTTACCAGAGTGAAAGACATGAGCGAATCAACATTAAAATGTTTGTGCAGTAAAGATGTTAGACTTGTCAGAATTCTGCATTTCACGGTTGGATGACCAATAGCTGTCAAATGGTGTTGATGAACAAGGCAGGCAGGAAGCTGGGGTCATAATGTGAAAGCATCCTGCCCACTCATGCTCAATATTCTATGTCCTTCTGTGATTCAGTGTTCCTGTGCGGTCCTGGTATTTCAATTGGTGCTTATCTGCTTTGCTATTCATCAGGGGGAAAACAGCTATACTAAGCTTTTCAATGCCCTTTTGAATTCTTTAAGGCAATCTCAATAGTGGTGCACCATAGATTTTCTCTGGGATGCTCTTTGTCATGACCCCTGTTTACCTCGCTGTGAAAAGACTGATCCAAAAATGGTCTTCAGTGTAATGGACAGGCCGTTCTGCAGCCCGACTCTGCCCTGCCCCGGCCTGACTACTGGCATTCATGCTGTGTCAGTTATAGCACAATGTCTTTAAAGCAGGACAAGATCCCGGAGGCTTACCCCGACCTTCCCCTCTAAGGTCGTGTCCCTGTCTCACACCTGCACTGAGTTACCAAGCTAACGGACGCATGCTGCTTCCTGTCCCGCTTCCTTCTGTACATCAACCTCCCTCCTGCCTCTCATCCCTGCCTCCTGGATGGGTGCAGGCTCCAGGGGACTGTCAAACTGCATTATACAGAGGATGGTCTGTGTGCCTGCCAAATAATCCTCTCATCTCCTCCAACATATTGTAAAACATCTGGCTGTGTACATGCATCATGCTAGGTGTAGCTAGACAAATGCGTCACACCAATGTGATAAACTAAGGCCATTACACTAGACTAAGGAGAGTGTGGCTAGCTCGGTGCAGCTATGAGCTACATACCAGGTCTCCGTTGAAAAATAGATTTTTATCTCAATGAGACTAACTGGATAAATAAAGGTTCAATAAATCTGTGAATTCTACTGGCGCATTCATAATGGACACTGTCTTTGTTGCTACCAGTCATCCAAGAGAGAAATGGAGGGAATGCAACTGTAACCGACGTCACAGTGGTTTCACAAGGCGAAAGATGACCCCAAGCCCTGGTTAATGTAGCCAAGGCAGATTGATAGGGGGAGTAAACACTGACCTAGACAGATATATTCTATTCTGTCGTTATTAAAGTAAGCCTCTCCTCAAGCACTAGTGGTCATCCTTCGGTTCATGAAAGCACAGTTCATTGGAGTTTAATCAGCGGCTTGCTTTCTGATTAAATATCAAATTCATGCAACAATGGAAAGAATAACACCCTCCATCACCCATAATTGAAATTCATCAAAGGAAGATACATGGAAACATTAGCATTGATGTTTAATTGGCAGATGTGTAACGCTTTGATAGAAGAAAAGTAGGGCAGAATTGATCGAGATGTCTTGCTTTGTCTAAATATACCATGCTGAGTTTTTGTAGGCTAGTCACTAGTTCATCATATTCACTTATTTTGGCCTAATCCTCATGCTGTTCAGGTAATGATCTAAAAGACAAATTCCAATTTTAACGGTGTTGTGTAACTATATCAAATGAAATATAGTGTTCCTGACAAATTTACATTATGTGACATTGTGTGATCAATCATTACTCGATGGGAAATCGAAATGTGTAGCTATGGTATGAATTTCACTTATCAAATGAAGGAGTGTAATTTTTTTGTCACATCACTGAGTCAAAAAGGCAAGCTCTCATTTGCATGCACACAACATTTCTGTAGCTACATGTGAGGCGAAGACTTACTTTCGAGCTCTATTGCATTGTCGACACAAACAGGAAAAAAAAGGAAACATAAAATTGACAAATGAGTTATTACAACATCAGATAAATGCATCCAGATGGCAGGATCAGTCTCCAGTTCAGGCCTGGGTACTGCAACCTGAATCCCACAGCTGTCATTTTGAATAACAACCCTAACATCGACTTAATACCATCATCACTATCAGCAGCATCTTTTTTTTACCCCCTTTTTCTCCCCAATTTCGTGGTATCCAATTGGTAGTTACAGTCTTGTCCCATCGCTGCAACTCCCATACGGAGTTGCAGCGAGAGGTCGAGAGCCGTGCATCCTCCAAAACACAACCCAGCCAAGACACACTGTCCGCTTAACCAGCCGCACCAATGTGTCGGAGGAAACACCGTACATCTGGCGACCATGTCAGCGTGCATTGCGCCCGGCCCGCCACAGGAGTCGCTAGTGCGCAATGGGACAAGAACATCCCTGCCGGCCAAACCCTCCCCTAACCCGGACTACGCTGGGCCAATTGTGCACCACCCCATGGGTCTCCCGGTCGCGGCCGGCTGCGACAGAGCCTGGACTCGAACCAGGATCTCTAGTGGCGGACCACTGCGCCACTCGGGAGGCAGCAGTATCTTTTTACCTCACAGCAGATAACCAAGGAATCATGGGGTTTAAAACGTCAATATTCCTGTCACATTATTCTGATCAGGCCCCTGCTAGCTACTCCCCGAGGTCCTGCCCTAATCCTCCCCTACAGACCAGCCCAGTTTATCAGACATGCAGTACTGTCAGACCAGCCTCACTGAGCGAACCAATGACCAGACAGACAGCCGTGGCAGTCTGACACGTTCTCTAGCTAACATTTATCTTGGTTTTCCCAGGAACACTGCAGAGACCATGGAAAAAGACAAAGTTACCTCCTCCTCCCCTCGGACCTGTCCCCTAAATGCTATTGGTGGAGGGCGATTGATATGGCTCAGGCCAGAGGAGGAAGCATAGGGATTATTCATACTTTCCCACCACTATTGCTTCAAGAAAAGGTCACTGACCCCTCTCCAGCCCTCCACTTGAGCAAACCAAGACTGTTCTCAGGACAGTTTGGTTGTAGCTAGGTATGTTCGAGTTGCGTCAGGGACAATTTTAGCTAACCTTAAGTCTTTTCCTAACCCTAACCTAATTCTCCTAACCTACCACGTTAATTATCCGAACCTGCTATGAAAAGTCGCTTCTGCTAGTCAAAACTGGCAGACCTGCCCTGAGAACAGTCTTGGTTTCCACTAATGCGATACAGCTCCATTTGAGGGATGAGCATGCTCCCAGGCACACCCTCTCTGTGGCCACTGACTCTTCATAACACAGTGTATGTACATCCTCCCAGGCAGCCCACACTTGGAGCTGAACCCTGCAGCTGAGGCCACAGGCATCACTAAACACACACCAGGAGGTGCTTTCTGAACCCCAACTCCTCTGCTAAGACCCACTCCCTCTTCATACAGCTTACTGAGCCTGTATAAAAGGTGAGATGGTCATGCCCATGAACAAAGTAGTGGAAGTGGCATTTTACAACTGAATCTGGTCCTGTGGAGATTCTGCCAAAGCTCTGAGGGTTTCCCATTATTAGCTCATCCTAGAGAAGAGGATGACATGATATGCTGTCATTACCACAAATAGCCTGAACTCAGCTATAAAGGACATAGTAACTCTGCCTGCGCAACTATGACAGAAGCCTATATAACAGCCGCATTTCGGATGGGGGTTGCAGCAGAAGCAGCCAATACTCTCTACCTGGAATCCCTTTCAAAAATCGAAACTCTTAATGTCATCATGGTAAACGACGCACGAAGAACCGAATCATGAGCAAATGAAAAGCTCCACACAGGAGACCCCGCAGACCCGTTAACACATCACAGAAAATATATCAAACAAGAGAACATTTTCACCATAGCATATGATTACAATCAGACCCTAGTCATCATAGTAATGTAAACCAAATCTGATCTCAAAAGAGGAAAAATATCTCATTGCGTTTGATATGATAGTCAGTTGCGTAGATAAAAGGGGGAAAATACAATGTTAGAAGTAGGCTTTGGCTTGTAAGACAGCTTCGGTACACCAAGAGGAGAGGACATGAAAATCAATAGGGTTTTAGAGAGAGCACTTGCATTCTCCCTGTAGACTGTCTAAGAAACTACCTGACAGGTAAACCGGCTAATCATAAGGATACATGCTAAAGGAACAACTCAGAGTGTAGGCCCAGAGGTCAGCATGACATTTGACTCAGACTTTAGGTACACAACAAAGACACTCACAGTCATCTTGACACGCAATAGAACTGGCAGTTCCTTACATCATGGTGATGCAGGATGAGATAGAGGGGGAGGGAAGAGGGAGCGAGAGAGAGAGAAAGATGAGAGGTTTTACTGCCACCGCTGAGAAGGCAGGGGAGTGAAAATGGTCCTCAAGAGTTTATCATGAATAGTTTAGGTTATGGTAAAAAGGGTCTGGGTCCTTCCTGTCATGGTTTACAGTTGCTTTGAAGATACTAGATTAGACAACCAGTAATTAAGTGCAGATAAGTTATCAGCAATTGAGAAAGATCTCCCAGTCATTTTACATTCTCCTGATCTAATGAGTAAATTGCTTTCAATAAAAAAGATTGAATGACTACTTTGCAATTATAGCCCACCACTTTGCAGTAGCACAATAACACCACTAAAACGTCATTATATAATGATATAGAATTGATCAGTTAGCATCAGAATGATCTTACTACCAAGTCAACTTTAAAGTTAGATCATTGACCTATGAGGGTTTCTGGAAATGTTTGTGCATACTCATTTAGCATGACTGTTTCTATAATTCATTATTTCTCAAAAGAGAAGTAAATACATTCGATTTGCATATCATCTGCATAATTTGTGTAACTGCCGTTTAGAAATCCCACAGTATTGACCACTGAGCTGTTAAGAGGGCACATCTGACATGTTTTGGAGCTAAACACTTCCTGACACCCTTCCAACTTATCAATATTACACAACAATAGAGTGAAATGAGCAAGAAAAAAGAAAAACGGTAAATATTCCACATTGTAAATATAGATTTGGGCTACAGGTGTCAAACAATTCAGATCTCAGGTTCATATTCTGATCTTTGATACTGTATGTATGAGAAAGTGTGAGACTGCAGATACCAAGGTGGAATATGTATTTACCACACTGCCAGGAGCAGAGTTTTAGGCAGGGTACCTACTGATGAATGGCTTGGAGGAATTTCCTCTGGTGCTTCCTGACTCTGGCGTGGTCCATCTTCCTGACCAGCTTGGTGTTCTTGTAGATGAGCCACGTCTCCCTGAGTACATTTGCAGCTGTGTTTTTCACCTGACACACAAAGAGTAGGGTTAGAAACACCGTTCATGGTAAATAAAATACTCCTAATGTAATGGAAAACATACTGTACTCATGTTCAACCATGCTTGGTCTTCCTGAAATGCTGCACAATAGGGAAACGGGGCAGCTGAGATTATTCTTTCAAATTTTTAAATGAAAAACGACATGCAAGTAAAGTATTTACTTACTCTTTTTGTCAACTGGGTGTCCATCATAAAATTATGAACATGTTTTTCAGCTTTGGTTAACTCCAGTTTCTTTGCAACCACAGCCACCACCAAGGCTGTGCAGCCAGCTCCCTGGGAGGAAAAATAAATAGACACTGTTACAGAGGTTGACTTTATTGTGAACGTTTAAAAAGATTTAACCTACTTTTAGAAGCATAATATTAGGAAATGATGCTTTAAAAAAAGATTCTCAAAACAATATCCTCTGAATATACATGAATCTGCACTGCCACCCCACCAGAGATTTAAAAAAATAAATATTGTAAGGTTTAAAAAAAAAGTCAGATACCCAAGGGCTAGATTTTTAAAAATTACCTCATAAGCAGCACTGAAAAAGAGAGCCGCAGTGGCATGAGAATGTAATATAATTTCTGCAATAAACTCTAAGAAAAAAAACGTTTCCAAAATGGTTATCCTGCTGTCCCCATAGGACCCCATTGGGTTCCATGTACAGATGTCGGATCTTAACTTCATCACTCTTTTGGCACAGAGAATTTTCCTGCTGCATCAGGAAATTCAATTGAGCCTTGCGAGTACCTGATAAAGAGCAGTTCTCTTTCTCTCCATGCGGGGGCAGTCGAGTCATTTGGATCAGGGCTTGCTATCAAAATCATTTTCTCTCTCCCTCGCTCAAACGCTAGGCCTAGGGTCCTATTACAGCAACATTAAAATGTACAAAAATGTATCTGAATTGCAGCCATAAACATCAATAACCGTTGTTTTACATAGCTTGATAACACCAGATAGATATTGGTCTCCACTAGGCTAAGTGTCAAGTGTAGCCTAAGGTCAAAATTGATTTCAATTGCCTCCCAAGTGGCACAGCGGTCTAAGGCACTGTGTTGCAGTGCCTGAGGCGTTACTACAGACCCGGGTTCAATCCTGGGCTGTGTCGCTGCCAGCCACGACCGGGAGACCCATGAGGTGGCGCACAATTGGCCCAGTGTTATCTGGAGCCAGGGTTAGGGGAGGGTTTGACCGGGCGCACACACGCTGATACGGTCACCAGTTGTACGCTGTATATTTTACCCCCGATCTTGATAAGAAATGACCTTACCAGACCTTTTTGGATAACATGAATAGGAAACTAATAAAATAATAACAATAGTCTACACCAACATTAGTTTCCATTCATACAAAGAGTCGGGTAAATTACCACGGTAGATTTGCCGTGGTAAACTAGGAAACACTTTATTATTATTGTACGGAATCCTTGTCAAATAGATGATTTGCCCCTAGTTTGTTAAAAAGGACTAAGTTGTTCTGATTACAGTACCAGCCAGAGGGCGAACATATCTCGATTTACTTTGGTTGCAAGCAGGACTAAGGTAACACCGACGTCATATTTCAGGCAGCAGTAGAGGTGACCAATAAAGGTTGCAATTGAGATCAGCTGTGAAGGTGAATTTAGAGCATATTGATGGTTTAACGAGACATCAGCTGGCGATAATCTAGTGCCATCGATGGCTGCAATAGGCCCCTTTTTATTTGATTATATTCCAATAGGCTACATTCTGTAGGCTACCCGTTAGCCTATCATTGTCACCTAATGAAAGATGTGAAAACGGATAATATGCTACTGTGTTTCCCTGTCAGAGTTGATGAGCTGATTTGGGCCATCAGTTGATTGACAGATGTAGCACTACTGTAGAACGATATACTTTCCTCCAGTGTGGATGCTCGTCCACGCTTTATAGTTAGGCTATGTATTCTGGTCTTTGGATTGAAAGCCTGTATTGTGTGGCTTTAATATTTAATTTCGTAAATCTATGAAAATGTTTATGCATTTGAACCTACCCAAAGGTGATTTTGTTGAACTGAGACACTGATGTGTAAATTATCAGACTATTTGTTTTACTTCTTGAAAACATTTAAATAAATGCAATTAACTTGTGGGCCCAATGTAGACTCAGGCTGGACGCTATATCGCCCAGCACTCATGAGGCTCGGAGTGTGCTGCTTAGACCACTGCTCTATGGCAGTTCACTAAGAATACTATGAATACTGATGATCCATAGGCGTGTAATATTTTATAATTTAGTTTTAAGCCTTCCCCAAACCATAGCCCTAACCTTAACAACTCGGAATTAACGCCTAAACTGTTAACCTTTGAGTTGTTTCTGTTTTAACCCTGTAACCGCTCAGAATAAATTCATAAAAAATAGACGTTCATCCATGAGTCAAAGGGCAGTGGGCCAGATTCGAACTCATACTAACTCTGGCATAGGCTTTGTGTGCTGCGGTCAGTGGGTGTAACCGCAAGTTCACACAGGCACTGAGGCGACCAACATAACGTATTCTGCCTATTGCTTGCCTTCAACATATAATAAAACAATTGATTACAAAAATAAGATTTTCCCTAACGAAAAATACATCTAACCCTACAAATATGTTAATTTATGATAGTCCACATAAGAATTAACACGAGACGCACTGTAGCCTGTACGTAGCCGACATAAGGTAGCCTACAATGTAGTTCTGCTTCCAGCTGCCCCCCTGGCGGCGATTCTAACTACTTCTTCAGATATTCAAATTCTCCTGCTGCAGGATTATTTTCCTCCTGCGATGAAAGGGGTCAAATTAAGATCTGACATCTGTAGAACCCTGGAAAGGGTTCTTCCTGGAACCAAAAAGGGTTCTTCAAAGGGTTCTCCTATGGGGTCAGCTGAAGATTTATTTTAGGTTTTAGATAGCACCTTTTTTTGTAAGAGTGTAGGGCTCACCATAATACCAGTGAGGAGACAGACTCCTTTTCCACAGTAAGTGTTGGGGACCATGTCCCCATATCCAATGGTTAGAAAAGTGATTGAGATCAACCACATGGCTCCTAGGAAGTTGCTGGTTATGTCCATGTTGTCATGGTATCTGGAATGGAAGGTATAGAGTCAGCCTGGAGTCAGCTTGCCAAATACTTACACATCTTATACATCATACGTACAGTACATCCATGCCTCATTCATGTGCAATATAAATAAGGTGTAAACAGTTTCTCCTATCGCCTAACAAGACGTAAACTATGGGCCATAATTGTCTATCCCTTGACATTCCCAAGCAGAAGATCTGCATACAAAAATGGTGGTATGGCTGGGAATGTGAGGAGGGAGCACTATATCTGGATGTAAGCCTCCAGTAGGATGCACAACGAGTTAACGCCTGTTCCCCCTGACCAAACCATGGTGTCTTATTTATGTTTCATGCAGTGCTTTGTGCAGCATAGCGTGACAGCGATAGGGCAGCAGGTCCAGACCTCTCGCAGGCCCTCACGGTCCACGCAGCGATGATCCACAACGAGATGGTAAAGACCAGCAACACGGTGCCAGGGCAGATGGTCATCAGGGTCTTCATGACGAAGCGTGTGTTGAAGTTGATCTTGTTGAGCGCCCCGATGCTGCGGGACGAGGCGTCTGTGAAGAGCTTGCTGTGGAGCAGCATGACGCGGGCGATGAGATACAGCCGCAAGAACATGGGGATGGACAGGATGATGTCCACGTCCGCGTCCGTCTTGGACGGGGTGTAGGAGAAGGCCAGGCGCGCTGTCCAGGTGAAGGTGTAGTTCCCTGGGATGGGGTGGATGGCGCACACCAGGATCTCCAGGCAGATGAAGAAGATGCGCTCGTAGGTCATGGCTATCCTCCAGTCATCTGCTGCATTGTCTACCATGAATAACTGAATAACAACATGGATGGAGGGGGAGAGGGAAACAGATGGAGGTTACTGAACTAGCTCTGGTTAAATGCAGCCTTGCATTTGAATCCCAATGGCATCATTCTAAATTGATAAAAACCATAAACCATTACGAGCACACTCAATCAATGGAAATGAATGAACTCAGGTTTCTGACTGATCGACGTTCAGTGATTCCCATTACTAACTGTTAGCGTTCGCTACACTGTTCACCCTGTTCTGCCACGGAAGTCTATGGGACCTCCTGCATGTGGATAACATTTCCGACTTCAAAGCATTAAACTGATGAGAACATCTGCCACCTCCCACATTAGCATAGGTATCTTATCGCCTGGCCACAGAGCAGAAGGTAGGCCACTCCACTGGGGGCTTTGATGTGGACTGATTTCACTCCCTTTAATGACACTCCTCTATCCTATCCTCCTCTATCCACACTCAGCCGTGCTGTACACCTCCTCTCCATCTCCTCTTTCCTCATCGGCCTCCACTCCTTTCCACTTTTTCTCCTTATAAACACCTTTCATCTCTCTCACTCCAGTCTAAAGCTATCCACCAGTCCCGCAGTTTATTGCTCAATGCTTCCATCCACCCTGAAGTGATGCCCTCATTGGCCTCGTCCCCTACCGACAGACCAAACACACCCCTTAGTGTAATTCGATCAAAGTGATCTATCTGACTGTGTTTATGATCTACAGATAAACTACTACCCTCTGTCTCTAGAGATGGCTTCCTCCCTTGCACCTGGCATACTCCTCTGCAGATGGATTGCAGACTAAATGAAATCGAGCAACGTTAGCTTCCTCTCTACAGTTGTCAAATCACTCCCCTCTCTGACACGCAATACCGAAAGTTCACCTCATCCGCTCCCTCCTGCACTCAATCACCTCAAGGTCTATGGGTTGTATACGGGCTGTATACGGGCTGTCACAACTGGTGGGAGATACTTCAAAAATGTTGCCATTATCAAATTTCAGAGCAATATTCCCTGTGACCTCAGCCATTCAATATAAAGGGAAATGTAACACATTTTAACTGAAGCCATCCTATGATGCTTAAATTATTGGCGCTGCGTCTAGAGATATCTGTCCCTCCAGTGTGTGGGGAACATGATTATGCAAATCTGTTTTTGGTCTTTGGTCTGACTTTTCAAACAACAGTTCTGTTTGAGATTTAGTAATTGGTCCTGTAAAGTATTTGCTTCCCATGGCTCCTACTGTCCACCCCACTGTCTAAACCTCTGAATAAGAATAAAAGAAAATGAAATATTCAAGATCAATTAGTCTCAAACAAAATGAGAAGTCTGAAATCTATCACATATCAGCCAAATATGTTAGCAGATCAGTCAAAACACCAGAACGTTTAATAATTCAGATTTCTCTATGAGCACAAAAACTTTGAGATAAATAAGTGAAGTCACAGATTATGACTTGACATCCTGCCAACTAACCCCCATTTAGTACAACTCTAGGATCCTCATTAGAGAAAAAAATGCTGTCCCATTCCTCAAAGCGTAATGGCATCAATGACCTAGATAATATATTTAGCCATAATACATGACTAAATCTTGAATCAATGAAACAGATATACATTTCCCACGACCAAAGAAAGCTTTAATTTCACATCTCTAGCTCTACGACACCCTGAAAACAGATATGCATCACGAGACATGACCCATAAGTCAATACATTGCATTCAAAAGTTGCTGATAAAGCTGCATTGGGTGAAATTGTGAAAAACTCAGACAAGCAGGCAGGCAGGCAGGCAGGCAGGCAGGCAGGCAGGCAGGCAGGCAGGCAGGCAGATAAACTCACAGACAGACATGTCCCTGTCTCTCTCTCTCCATCTCTCTCTCCTATCTCTCTTTCTCCTTCCTCTCTTCCCACTCCCTTATTCACCCCCTCTCTCCCCCTCCCTCATGCGCCCCCTTCTCTTTCTCTCCCTCCTTCTTTCCCTCCCGCCCCCTCCTCTCATCTCTCTTTATATTCCTCTCCCTCCCTCCTCTCTCCCACCTCCACCTCTAGATGTGCGTCAAGGGCATTGACGCATCAGTCAATACATTCCATTCAAGGTAAAAGAAAGTTGGTGATACAGCTACAATGGGTAAATTGGTGAAAGACTCACAGACAGACAAACATATACACTCACAGACAGACAAACATATACACTCACAGACTTTTTTGCCTTGAATCCAATGTATTGATTTATGCGTCACCTCTCGTGATGCATATCTTTCTGCAAAAGTATACCAGACTGACGCTTATCAGTTGATACCAGGCTAGCACTGCACATACTACAGCCTTCCAATCCCACAGGCACACTGACACTACAGCCACCTACACCCCATTGCCACACAAAGAACATTCCACTAGAACATCCTGGCAAATGTCACACTCCCATTAAAGCTAGCCTGCAAGCCAAACGCTTCCCATCGAAAGCTACCGGAAATTCCAACCGTAAAAACCATTGCAGCATAGAGCATCACAAAGAAAACAACACAGAGACAGAGTAATACAGATTTCAAGACGAACGACCCACATTCTAGCTCAAACTACATTGCAGCTACGTATACAAAACCCTCCCACACAACATCTCTACCCAATTCATTCATCAAAACACCACATTGGAAGGTTACCCCACAAATATAATTCTAAAGCACACAACTATGTGCCTGATGCCTATATTAAATACATACTGTAACAACATCTAGCTCCTTGAGAGCACTGACATCTGTCAGACTCCTAGGCTGAGAGATGCTGTAACACTAACCAGGCTCTCTGTTGGTATAGCCTTGATTGGTAAGTCTTTCCAAGGGAGTGTAACTTAGACATGGAAACACAAGCTGTTACTCCACTATGTGACAGACGCTATCTTACTCACAGACCTAAGCCATCAAAACAGTCCGAACAGAATATTGTCTGCACACAGCACGAAAGCTCTCATTTGTATTTGAGACAACAACTCAATGTAACAAAAGAAAGCGTTTTGCTTTAAAACAGTGTAATTAAACATTTAAAACCAGGTCATATAAGAAAAGCCTATTGGTCTGTAAAAGCAATTATGGTCATTCATGACCTGAAATACAATACCCAAGAGCTCTTTACCTCTGAGCATCAAAAATATTCCATGCTAGTGGCAGAAGCACTAGTTATGAGGGAGCGGGGGAGTAACTTACAGTTACATTACATCTGCAGCGGAAAACCTGGAATTATGCATGTGGCTTAAGAAGGGACAGCAGTCAAGTCTCTTTCTACAGTATATCATACGCACGTATAACGTGTCCAGGTCATATCCTCCTAGAATAAAAATACGGAAGGGGTTTATGGCTTACTAAGCTTAAAAGGTCCTCAATGCTGCGACAATAGTCCATCCCATGATCCATAGCCTAATAAAGAGCATGCCCAAGAGGGACCAGAGAGGGACGCATAGAAAATGGCCTGTTGACCCATGCTCACGCACCAACGCAAACACACACAGAAGATGATCTTTATAACAGAGAGAAAGAGCAGTGTCGCTACGCATGGTGTCCTACAAGCAGAACCCCTGTAACGCACAATGATAGACACAAAGACCCAGAGTGACCGGTTCCAACCAAGGCCAATCTCTTCAAATATAGCCTCCTGTCACGGTTCAGTGGCTGCTCTCAGATGGTTGGCTTGTCGTCTGATGGATACAAATACTGTTTATTCATTAAGGGACTATTCCCCTGCTCATCACGGGAACGCTGCACCCACGCCAGCCAGGGTGAGCCTACGGCACAGTGCTGACATTTTTGCCCAGACCACACCATTAAGGATGTACTTGAGGTCATCCCATTCCTTAGACTCTCTGTCGACCTTCTTTCTTAAAGTATCCATAGAAGCTCACCCTGTGTTGGTTGCAGTCTGGGTTGGTTACTGGTTTCAGTATGCTCAATATAACTAATGGAGTCCAGCTCAATATTTAATCTGTCTGTGTAATGTGGAGATGGGAACATATATCTTGTCACTGAGCGAAAGAAATCGCTCAATCTCATTAGTGAATTAGGTTGAGAGGTTCAGCCCAATTAGAAATTCATGCAATGGTTTATTTATGATATCAAAGTGAGGCACTAAGAGGCTACTTTGCTGAGTAAATCTCAAGCTGTATGTTACATTTTATTTTGCATCTGAAATCAAGTGATCACTGAATGCGTAGCATTCAACTAAAATAAAAAATCTATATGAAAAGATAATATCATAAGTAAATCTCCCTTTGTTTGGAGTGCTCTAGCTGGAGCCGTTTCTCATATATAACATCTATGTTTCTGATCATATAATTTATCATGGGGTAGCAAACATGATCAATTAATACATGTGGATTCTCATCCTGTTCAGAGGCAGAGTATATGTGCCCTTGAAAGCCTGTTTATTCAGTGAAAACATTGAGATCACCAGCAAGCAATGGTTATCTGACTCCAGTCTGGCATCTCAGGCAGAGGACAGATTTCCCTGTGAGAAACGCACAGCCTCTCCTGCAGTTACAACACCGTGTCTTTAATACGCACAGAGAGGCACGCACACACACAGCACAAACACACACCATCCAGAACAAACTAAGCTAGACAGGGCTGGGTACATTGACTTCAATACAAAACCTAGGAGGCTTGTGGTTCTCACCCCCTTCCGTAGATTTACACAGTAATTATGATAACTTCCAGAGGACGTCCTCCAACCTATCAGAGCTCTTGCAGCATGAATTGATAAGTTGTCCACCCAATCAAAGGATCAGAGAATGAATCTAGTACTGAAAGCATAAGCTACAGCTAGCTAGCACTGCAGTGCATAAAATATGATGAGTAGTTGACTCAAAGAGAGAGAAAGACAATAGTTGAACAGTTTTGAACAAATACATTTCTTCAGAAATATAGGAGAAGCAAGAGACCACGAGAGAGCGAGAGAGCGAGAGAGAGTACGAGAGAGAGAGATAGCTATATTTCGTTGGTAATATTTCTTTTCACTTTCACTTACTTTCCTAGCGAATGTAGCTTGCTAGTTTAGCGTACTCAAACACCCGGCTCAAACAGAGAGGGATGCTATGTTAGCTAGCTGGCTATGGCTATCTAACAATGGAACTCTTCCAAGTCAAGGTAAGCTTTTGGTTTTATTAACTTATTGCCACCAGGGCCCGCCGGTGTAACTGCTTGCAGACTCTACACTGTACTGCATGATTGTAGCAGGTTGACTAACGTGCTAGTTCTAACGTTAGTAGCTATGTTGACTATGATGTTAGCTAATATGTTGACAACGATGTAGGCTGTGTGTAGCGGTTAGCGGTTATGATATGAAGTCCACAAGCGAAGGGAAAAAGTGAAAGGAGGAGAGCTCGTAAAAGCAAGAAGGAATTATACAACGATAAAAGGGATCATACTGTTTGTATGTGACTGCTATGAAAGTGAACTGCGTTTACGTATGATCAGGGGTGTATTCATTCTGCCGATGTTGTTTCAAAAAAAATCTTCAACGGAAGCAAACGGAAGAAAGCTGGAATAAACATATCTGAATTTGTCCAATAGAAACTCCCGTTTGCAACTGTTGGACTAATGATTACACTTAGCTAGATGCAGGCAAGAGTGTGCAAGGTATTGAATGTGTCAATGTCTGTCAATGAAATTGATCACTCAAATTTCTCTCGACCATTGCATCTACACGTTCAAAAGTTTGGGGTCACTTAGAAATGTCCTTGTTTTTAAAAGAAAAGCACATTTTTTGTCCATTAAAATAACATAAAATTGATCAGAAATACAGTGCAGACTGTATTTAGTTAATGTATTTAGTTAATGTTAGTTAATGTTGTAAATGACTATTGTAGCTGGAAATGGCTGATTTTTAATGGAATACATAGGTGTACAGAGGCCCATTTTCAGCAACCATCACTCCTGTGTTCCAATGGCACGTTGTGTTAGCTAATTCAAGTTTATCATTTTAAAAGGCTAATTGATCATTAGAAAACCCTTTTGCAATTATGTTAGTACAGCTGAAAACTGTTGTGCTCATTAAAGAAGCAATAAAACTGGCCTTCCTTAGACTAGTTGAGTATCTGGAGCATCAGCATTTGTGGGTTCGATTACAGGCTCAAAATGGCTAGAAACAAAGCACTTTCTTCTGAAACTCGTCAGTCTATTCTTGTTCTGAGAAATTAAGGCTATTCCATGCGAGAAATTGCCAAGTAACTGAAGATCTCGTACAACGCTGTGTACTACTCCCTTCACAGAACAGTGCAAACTGGCTCTAACCAGAATAGAAAGAGGAGTGGGAGGACCCGGTGCACAATTTAGCAAGAGGACAAGTACATTAGTGTCTAGTTTGAGAAACAGACGCCTCACAAGTCCTCAACTGGCAGCTTCATTAAATAGTACCCGCAAAACACCAGTCTCAATGTCAACGGTGAAGAGGCGGCTCCGGGATGCTGGCCTTCTAGGCAGAGTTGTAAAGAAAAAGCCATATCTCAGACTGGCCAATAAAAATAAAATATTAAGATGGGCAAAAGAACACAGACACTGGACAGTAGTAGTGTACGTTGTAAACTTTCATTCATAGGCTAGGTTGTAGCAACCTCATGATGGGTATAGGAAAACTTTGAATATCATGAATTAGCCTAAACCTATTGATGTTACATTGAGCTGGGTAAATAGAATTTGAATGACAGTCATCCAATATGCTGTAATAGAAATAAGACCATGCTCATAAGAAAAATAATCATCCTCCCTCATCTTAAACGTCACCGACCGCCACCGGATCAGACAGAAGAGCAAACAAACGACACAATTATTATAGATCGCTAGCTGTCACCAAAAGACGTATGACGTCGGTATCATACCTTCAACATGAAATAGCATGCCCTACAACATTTGTTAGCCGATTGCTGGCATTTACATACAGAATATGAGTGTATATAAAAACATTATATGGCTTCTAATTGGATAGAGGAGTCTTGAGTCTTGACATCACACAAGGAAGATGGAGAGAAATCCTACTAATGCACCATGTCACCGATCACTGCCATCTTAAAGGGATACGTCAGGATTTTGGCAATGGAGCCCTTTATCTGCTTCCCCAGAGTCAGATGAACTCAACGCAACGACTGGAAGTCTATGGTAACTGCTAGCACGCTAGTAGATACCGTAGACTTCCATTCTTTGCGCTACCCTATTTAGCATTGGTTCGCAAAACTACCTCTAATTTCCTTCATAGCACACTGGATGCAGAGACATAAAAATAGTATATATTAGTGCATTTGACTCTGGGGAAATAGATAAAGGGCTTCATTGCCAAAATCCTGAAGAATCCCTTTAATCTAGAAGACATGTCCCTGAAGCCTCCCCTGACCTAGGGACATTTCCGGCACTATGAGGACAGAAACTAAAATCAAGAGGTGTGTCCCTATATTGTCTAAGCAGCCAAAAAGTGTGGAAGTCAACTCTTCCCTGTTTGTACAGTTTGGATAAGTAAATCACTTCAAAGGAGCTGGAGCAGCGTGTGGGCACCTCTCTTCAGTCTGAACTATGCATCTATATTTGACAGGCGTCTGTGAGTACAGATGGATGTGCATAATCTATCTCAATGAGGATGGAAAACAGCCAATATTGAGAGGACAGGATAGGGTGCACGCTCTGTGGTAGAGATAGGGTTGGAAAATTCTGGGAACTTTCAATAAATTCCTTGGTTTTCCAGAAATCCTGGTTAGAGGATTCCCTAGGTAGAGATATATACCAATAACACCACTACTGATACAGCTGCAAGTAGCAATAAAAGTGTGATTGAGTGGGGTGACAATCAACAGACTAAGGAGAGTATTGTGTAATAATATAGCTGCAAACAGCAATAACAGCAGATATGGAATTTAAGTGAGTGTCACTAATCAAGGTGAGAATTGCTATATTGAGTCATATAGCTGTCTGAATAAGTCTGTGGAGGATATGAAAATCGAATAACTGAATGTAAGCCATAAAACGTATCAATCTGATATTTCTAATAACAACCCCTCAGCGTATTTGTGCTTTTCTATCGTTGTAATAGTCATTCAAAATACTCCATTCCCTTTGATATTGTCAGCAAATTGGTTGACTAAAGGAAGTCTAGTTTATGACATGTACAGCGTGTTTATTAAATAACACAAACACAAAGGGCTGAAGCCATAGGGCTGAAACCAAAGGGCAGAAACCTAAGTGAGAACCCTGGAAATGATAACCTCTTGGAAGCTTACACTGCATTCTATTATGTAAACAGCAATAGAGAACCTTTGCTAAGGAAATGTAAATGGTTTTGTTATGTATCAAAATATGGTATTGATCAGTATGCGTTTCTATCATCCCTCGCAAAGAAAACTTTACAGTAGGCCATTTGAAAACTTTACAGTATGCAATTTGAAAATTTTACAGTAGGCCATTTGAAAACTTTACCGCAGTCAATTTTAAAACTTTACAGCAGTCCATTTTCTAAGTTTACAGTAGGCCATTTGAAAAGGAGGCACATTGTACTGTTGAGCTGTTTCAATGATTGATATCCCTCTGGGGCTTGTAAGCCCTAAATATAACAAAGAGGCTAAAGAATACAGGCCATTGTAATTCAACAATACAAAAGATAATGAACTAGTGGCCTATTCACACACTGTATCCCTCAAGCTAAACCATATGAATTCTAGTCCAAAATTGAACCCGAATATAGTCATGAGAGAAAGTATGATTATTTCATGGACTTGACACAAGTAATATTTATTTGATAATGGCAGGATTTTCCTTGCACATAATCTTTATCGCTACATGAGGTTAATCTACTTTGTTTTACAATGGTGTTTGAAAATAATGTAAATAGCCTTCATGTTTTCTCGCTGTTTCAAAGAAAGGAGACTGCATAAGAAGAGTGTTTTTAATGCAGCCTCAGCATTTGTAAAAGAAAATGCTTGGCATAGGCAAATGTATTTCTTCTCTGGTCAATTTTACTCAGGTGGGGCAACATAATAGGTCCCTGACAATACTGTAATATATGTCCACCTCTCGACAAGCCACACAACTGAGGGAGCACCATTCATTATTTTAATGAAGTGGTTCTACAACCGAGAGAGACATAAGTGCTGAATTGCAGGAAGAAAAAAACGTTAAGTAATGCAACAATGCTCTGACGCAAGGTCATAAAATTGAGTTTGTCCAAGTGCTCGAACCGTTCAAGGAAGCTGACAATCCAGACCAGTTAACCCCTGAAGGTTTGGAAGATGCAGGAGCCAATCTTGAGATGCAAGTGCCAGCCACTATCATAGTAAAATATTGATTTGGCTACTGCTCCTATTCTACCCACTGATTCTCAAACAAATAAGAATAAGTATTCTCCAATAAATAAGATGATCTTTCTCATTGGGTGTTTTAATATGTTAAAACAAATGTTCATATGTTTTAATACCTTTCTTGTTAGGGTGTTTTAATATGTTATCAATTATTGTTGAAATCACAAATACCTAAAAGACTACAAATGAAATAGAAATTATAACAGAAGTAGACATTGGAATAACAACTTCTTAAAGCTAGACTCTCCAGATTAGATAAGCATAAACCATCAGAGTGGGCAAGGAATGACGTTCCATTAGAGCAACATAGAAATTCATTTTTTGAAGATATTTGTTTACAAAGTCTCCAATGATAAGAAAAACCTGGAGCAATAAGGTAGAGAGATATGTCATTGTTTGTGGAGCAAACAATGGAGCAATAGTGTTTTGGTTATGATAAAGCAACTCATCTCATTAAGATAATTTATAAGTCAGTTTAAGTTTTCAATGACACATAATTAGATTATGTCACCCGCTAAAGAGGAAATGTACTTAATTTGGAAATAATCCATTTCATTTCAGAGTAATTGCACTCAGTAAAGTCAGTTAAATCGATTTATCGCATCAATGTTGGAGCTAGAAACATAAGCATTTAGCTGAACCTGCGATAACATCTGCAAAATATGTGTACATGACCAATAAAATTTGATTTGGTTTTGATGTCTTGGATACAATTGTTCTGCAAACTCAAACTCATATTGATAAGAAATGTTTTAGTCATTTAGCAGATGCCCTTATCCAGAGCAAGGAATGACAGTAGTGAGTGCATAGATTTTTATACTTTTTCTCACTGTGCACTTTGACAGCATGGTACACTTGGATAGCAAATGCCTAATAACACTATTATGACACTATTATAACCACAGCTAACCTGTCAAGGGACGTGAATGACAATGACATGAAAAAGAACCATGTTACCTGAATCTCCCTTGCGTGGTATATGATAATCAGACCAAGAAGAATGATTGTAGAAAGGCTTATCAGGCATTTTAGAGCTAATGAATACAATGACTCCTGTAAAGAGAAAAATAACAATAGTAATGCAACAACACATGTATTCATGCAACAAACAGTACTAATCTTACAAAATACAAATATACTATTATATATTGAATCATTAACATTTCAGGAAACTCCTGTAAGGTAGGCCTACATATTGGATTTGCACATAGCTAGTTCAATATAGTACAAGGCTACAGTATATTAGTAAAACCTAGCAAAGCACTTCATACTGTAACACTTTATTTTGAAAGATCTAGATCTTGAAAACTTGAATACTGACATGGAAAACATTTTGGAACTGTATCAACAGTGGACTAATGAAAAAAATACCAAAAGATTGTTTTTGAGTGGAGTTTTCCTTTAAGGCTAACAGAGGACATCCCTTTAATGCTTGAGAGATCATGTGTCACTATGTCAATGGAGTTTGTAAACCCACTTAGGCTCAAAGAGTAACCTGGTCTCAAAGCATTTTGTATTATTCGGTATGTAAACCTGAGACAGTCCATTTAGTATGATATGTTACGTTTCGTATGGTATTTATTCATTTGTGGATGTCCATCACTCATTTCATATGATATGTTAAGAATTACAATTCGTATTATATGTTACGAATTTGCAAAACGTACATTATGTTACACATTTTCCAAATGCACAATATGTTATAAATTTGCAATATGACAATGTTTCTAACTTGTAAATGTACAATATATTACGAATTTGAAAAATGTATGTTACGTTACGAATTCTAGTTAGGTGGCTAGGTGTTTAGCTAGTTGACGAACGTTAGCTAGGCTATGGTTGAGGGTTAAGTTTAGGAGTTAGCTAATAGGGTTAAGGTTAGGGTTAGCTAACAAGCTAAGTAGTTGCAAAGTAGCTAAAAAGCTGTAAGTAGTTGAAAAGTTGCTAATTAGCTAAAGTTGTCCGTGATGAGATTCAAACGCTCAACCTTTCGGTTGCTTGAGGTTCGCTTTATATGCCCACCCATTCACCCTGACTGATCACCCTATGTAACCGGCTGTCTTATGTAAACACACCAAACGTAACATATCATACCAATTTTTGTGTCTAGTCTATGAGACCAGGCTGCAAGAGAGAGATCAGCCATGCAAGTTATGGCTGATCAGATGGTTTATGGGTTAAGTCTTCACTGTCTAAATATTTGATGTGTAAAGAAAACAAGTCGACTATGCTACTACTGGTTTAAATCCCTTTAAAATTAAACTTGCGGTTTTTCCTGGTAAACTCGACATGCCAGTCAATGAATCCTTCTGACCAAGATGGACCTGCAGCCTACCGGGTTTGAGTTACGCACCTTTCCATAGGCTCCCCATGAGAGTTCAGTCTCTATAACCATAACTACGATCCCAAACATCCCAAAGATCAAAGCATAGTCGCTGAGACGCTTCCTTTTCTCAAACAAGGCCCTTCTATGTCCAAGCTTTTGCCCAATGTTCTGGTTCTTCTTTTTACCCGATTTACTGCCACTGTTGTTACATCCACCCCCTCCGTCTCCCGATGCGTAAGGCATTAGGGTGGTGGAATTGTTCTCCGGTTTAGAGGCTAGGGTGTCCGACGCATCTGCGGTAGAGATTGGTTGTAAAGGCTGGGATTCGGAATCAAACTCGTGTAGGTTTCTGCGGGACGAGCTCAAGTTGCTCAGCGGTCGCATTACGCCGCCGTTGTATCTGCAGCTACTCATGGCTATTTCGTTATACGAGTTACTGTCTCTGTGGCTGCTGCTCGGGCTGCCCCACTGCCGATTGTGGCACTGCTGATGGTAATGATGTCTGGATGAACTACCATGACTGGAGGGCGTGAACTCACAGACGCTAAACTGAGAACCGTGCCTCGAATACGTTACGGATGGCGTCCTTAAAGTTCCTTGAGTGGTCGGCGACGTCCCGCGAAAAACTAGGCTTTTTCTTGCATCACATGTACAGTTATTGCAGGTGCAGCATTGGTTACGCTCCTTAGTGAGCCGTTCCTCTCGTCCGCAGTAGTGCTGGTACTTACAGTGATGCTGGAACTGCTGCTCTTGAAGGAAATCGTTCTGCAACTGCAAAGGGGTTTCCATGTCAGTGCTGCTGTTTAAAGCAGCAGTCGGGTACCACCATACACCCGCTGAAGGGCGTTGTGGTATGTCCTGGAGGACAGCTACGGAGCAAGATTAGACCCATTTCGGCTCCTGTAGAATGTAAGTGATGGCTCCAATTGGATAGACAGGACCAAAACAACCGTCTTGACGTCATTGAAAAGGTTGCAAAATGTTTTCGAATATTCATTCAAGGAAAGTAGCATGTCAGTAGAGAAAAACAATGTCTTACAAGTGAGACTGTTCAACGATGAACATCAAGATAAGGGAAAAAAAATCATTGAGGGCATATGCTCATAACCTAGGCGTACTGCTATACATGGGACCTCTCAATGATGTTCACTCTGATGTTCACTGTAAAATACCAGTGGGGTAGCCTACCATTTACACAAAATCAACTCATATTGTGTGATGTTTTGACTTATCCATTTGTAAGAGTGTACACAATGTCTATGGCAATAAAAACGTGGATTACATTCAACATGCACTCTTATATCCATTGCAGTCATTAAATAACAACTAACGTAATGTAAAGCAATACAAACACATAGCCTAAAAGATAGCATATCTTGTTCAGGAGTTTTCCCATCGTCCAATATTCTTCTGATCAAAAACCTGCTATGCCTTTTATCAGCATGCACTACTTTAGGCTGGTATCGAATGTAAGAGATAATAATAATGAAAACATGTTTTGTCCATTTGATGTAGTTTAGGCTACTGATAGGCCACCAAATCATTTTGGCGGTGGTAGGTTTGAATGGACTCACTGGCTACCGCCGTCGAAAGCGCGTTTTAAAATAAAAAAAAATGGTGATGGTAAATGTGCAACGTCAGCACCATTGGAAAAACATATCAGTATGTGTTTTTAGCGAATTAAAGGCTACATGGTGTTGTTATCTCTCTCATTATCTACGAAAAATCAACTGCTGCCAAGACTTGCACTTGGACACGATTGGGAGCCCAGAAATGTAGCCCCACCCCTTGGATAGGATAAGCACAAGCCTCGTTTTGATTTACATTTGGTTGAGTTGTCGACTAACGTGAGTTCAACGTGAAATCAACAAAACATTTCACCATGTTATTGGGTTTAGGTTAAAAGTGGAGTGAAAAAAAATACGAAATTCCCTTACATTGATGACTTTTTGCAAATCCAATCAGATTTTCACTTGTTTCAAGTCATCGCATATATTTCTTTTGTTGAAATGACGTGTTACCAATGTTGATTCAACCATTTATTTTGCCCAGTGGGTTGTTTCATCAACCAAACCTCTCAATTGATCAAGTGTAGGCTACTCGGGTTAATACTGTAGCCTACTCTTGAACATTGAAAGTGATAGGTTGACTAGTTGCTTAGTCCGGATGAGTTACAATTACAGCAGCAGTTACTCTTCCTTGTATCGCTCAAAACCATTTTTTAAAAGTATTTTATCAATCGATAGTAGCCAATGCGTAGCTGATGTGCTGATTGAGCCACTCAAGATGTCGGAGATAGCAATTTCATTCACATGGTCTGTGCCTGTTAATCTTGGTTACATTCACAGGCCATGTGACTTGCATTCCAGCCAGACTGGGGGCAGCCGTCTCCATCCTCAGATTGATGTGTTCGCTGGTAGCGGTGTTATTAATGGAGTGGAGGAGTTATGTCACCTGGAGGAAATATAGGCAACTGCTCGAAATTGAGCATCTGGGAGCCATAAAGCAAAGCCTGAACCCAATCACCCACACGTGTCGGGTACTGCTGCAACCACACATTATTATACAATCTGTATGTGTATTTTTGAAACATCCAACATTGTTCTCTCAAACTGAATCTTGTATTTTCTGAATCCCGAATGATCTGAATCCTGACAGCCTGTTTAGGCGATGTGGTTAAAATAGATTATTATAGGGATCATTTTACACTACTTGGTTAATAAAACTCCAAACCCCTTTGAATTATGTCAGAGAAGGCATCTCCAGTTTAGAAAAAGCACCTATGCACCAGTGACTCAATCTTTGAAATGATTGGAGCTGTCCAGGGTGCTCAAGAACATGTAATTCATGTATCACCTACTGAGCGTTGTCCCTTTAAAATGGGATTTTCTTTTGCACGAGATCGCAATGCGCACTTGTCTCTGATTGGCTGGTCTGTCTGACCACGTGCTGGTTTTGGAATTCAGCGGAAACAAAGTTGTAGCTAGCTATCTGCAAATGTTCTACATATGTAATCAGTAAAGAGGACGCCTGATGGCAAGCATGTAGCTAGCTATCTGCAAATGTTCTACATATGTAATCAGTAAAGAGGACGCCTGATGGCAAGCGTGTAGCTAGCTATTTTACTGGTGTAGGTCAGATATAGACTAATTCACGTACAGTAGTTAGTGTCGACATTAGCAGGGTAATCTCTATCTCAATGTACGGAATGCAAGCTAGGTAGCTAACGCTAGTTAATCAGCATCAATCGAAAACAAAATAACAACGTTTGAAATCCTGTCTGGTGAAAGATCCATTAGCTGTGTAGGTTGTGATTCTTGCTGACAGCGAACGGTCATGTTTGCCGGCTTGTTTGATTTCACGATATTGCTTGTTTAGCGCGAACAATACGGTTTTGTATTTTCCCTAGCACCACACAGATTATTCAAATAATCGAAGCTTGATGATGAGTTGGTTATTTAAGTCAGCTGTGTAGTACTAGGGCAAAAAACTAAACTTGCACCCAGTGGAGGCTCCAGGACCGCATTTGGGGAACCCTGACATAGACGTAACATTTATCGAAGAAAGTTATATTTTGGGGTTGGGGTTGGCAAGGGTGGTCCCTGTATTGCCTGATACCAGACCCAGTATTGACACTTACTGGGATGTAATCCAAGACACGTTTGGAAAAATGTAACCCTTACATAAACCCTGACCACACCAAATATATAGAAAAATAAAGCATCTCCCAAAACAGTCAACATGCTCTCACAGTAGGCACTTGTGTGTTGAGTCTTTTGTTTTGACATTTTTCACTTGCAGAGACTGTTGTCCTGGAGACCTCAGCGCCCAAACGTCCCCCAAGGCCTGGCTCAATGAGAGGCATGAACAGTGTGGTACTGGACTCTGAATCAGATGAGGAGATATCTGGGTCATCCATTATGTTGTTGGGAGGTAAGTTAGTCACCAAACTCATCTAAATACTGTAGACCACTCTAGGTTTACACAGGGCCGAGGAAATCAGCCCTCTTATCTGCAGCATACCTTCAACACAAAGCATGTACAAGTGATTAGGGGGATCTGATGCCAAATACATTACACACATACTGTACACACACTATTCAAGATTTTGAGGACAATTTTACCAAAGCTCTCATGTTTTCATTTACATTTTAGTCATTTAGCAGACACTCTTATCCAGAGCGACTTACAGTAGTGAATGCATACTTTTTTTGTTTTTTTTGTACTGGCCCCCCGTGGGAATCGAACCCACAACCCTGGCGTTGTACACACCATGCTGGCGTTGCAAACACCATGCTCTACCAATACTATGGAATGGGATGGGATCTGCTGTGTCATGTTCTGTGGCCTGCTCTGTGACATGGAATTCAATGAGTTAGTGAAACGTGAACATGAAAGATAAGTTTAACTGAGATAAGCGCAATTAAGTACAATTCATCTCTGGGGTTTCTATTCCCAGCAACACAAACTAGAGACAGTGTGGTGATGTTCATGATGTGTTAATATGCCCCCCTTAATGTCCTGTTTTAGACCCAGCCTGTAAGAGGAGACTAGAGGTGTGTAACAGCTCCCAGGAGAGTGGGGCATCCAACTCCAGCAAGAAACCAGCCCTCCAGGATGATTTAGTGGTGAGTCCACTAGGGCCGGGACAATACCAGTATCGCGATACTCGTTAGTATCGAGGCAAGGAAACAAAACACAAAGCAGATTTAACTTCTTTAGGAAAACAGCCCTAATGCTGGAAACACACATCATGTTGTCATCCAGTGCCACATTTGTGCGTTGGAAACAATATTGCAATATTGGTATCGTCCCGGGTCCTCGAGTCCACCTGACTGCAGTCCAATACCTCCTCCAGCCTCCATGACACCCCCAAACCAGGGTGGGGGTGCATACTCAGTTTACACCTGACGTGTGAGTCATTTGTGTTGAGCTAGAGATTTACTGAAGTAATTTGGCTAAAGTGCCGCACTCAAGGGCACAAGAGCCGTGTGCCCCACCTGGAGTTTTGACCTTGAGGTTAGCAGTTTATTTCCCTGACCAAGATGATATACTGCCACCTTGCTTGTTCATTTGTTATTTGTCATCTCCAGTACAGAGGGGTAGGCTTGCGTGGGGAGGAGCTCACACTCTAATTGGCCTGTCTGCCTTAGGACTTCACGCGCCAGTGTGTTTTTGTCCAACCAAACAGATGTTTCTGAGGACGAGGGTCCAGAGCCCAGCTGGAAGAGCTGCAGACTAAGATCCCCGTTCTACAGACTAAGGCTGTAGAATCACTCTCTACAGTGCCTGTGTTCTCTGTCACTGCAGTTCCACAACACATTCATCAATGCCCTAAATGTTGGCAAATGTGAACCAAAATTGTTTGAAATGTGGGAGTTACATATTAATTATTAATAATCCCTTTGACAAAAATGTGTGGTTTCGGTTTACAACTGTATCTATTTGTCTTTTCTTGCATGCACACAAGAGCTTAGAGAACCACTTCTGGAGCATGGTTGACATTTTGAGGAAATCCTATAAGCACTGTGCAAGTTTTCAGAGGAGGGTGGTCCCGTGTGGCTCAGTTGGTAGAGCATGGTGTTTGCAACGCCAGGGTTGTGGGTTCGATTCCCACGGGGGACCAGTACGGGGAAAAAATGTATGAAATGTATGCATTCACTACTGTAAGTCGCTCTGGATAAGAGCATCTGCTAAATGACTAAAATGTAAATGGGTGAGAGTTTTGTGTTTCATGGTGCATGTGTGTGTGTCTGTTATGTGTGCCTGTTTATACAAAACAAAAACATTTACATTATTTGAGGTAGCTAGTTAAATCCTTTGCTGTCTTGTAGCCCTAAAGTTTCCTGTGTTAAAAGAATAGCATCAATTTGATTTATTTGAGAAAAAGTATTTGAGGCAATAGGTAGTCCAAATTCCCTCCCAGGTCCTGTAGACTGATTATTTTTCCTTCCTTAGGGAGGTCCAGTCAAGAGGACACCCAGGCATCATCATCAGCTAGTTTCCCCCCCTAAACCTCAGCATGCCAGGCAGCCAAACCCCCTGGTCATCCCCCATCACTACCTCACAAGCCTACCAATGGGACCATAATTAAAACCTTCAATAGGCTGACTGAAGGAGCAGACTAAAGGAGGAAGGTGATTCCAGATCCAGGCACCAGCTCTGAGGACGAGGCCAGTGATGACTTTGATGTGTCTGCTGAGGGCATGGAGATGAACTTGGATGCCTCAGGCTAAGATCAGGAGGTTGTAACAGGGTCTAATGTGAAGGGCCAGATCCTCTGGTTTTTCTAGGAGGCATCACCGGTTGAGCTGTCTCTCATCTCTGGCTGCTCTGTGAAGAAGGCCCAGAGGATTGTCGAGCTGCGCCTATTTAACGAGTGGGAGAATCTGGTGAGTGGCACAAAAAACCTGTATGAACCCACACACAGTTTTCTTTTCATCGTGATTCCTTACTGAATTCCCCATGTTACTATGACCTCTCCAAGTTTCAGTTGAAGCCTTACTTGCTAATTGGTCTAAAGTGTGTGTGTACCCTCAGGTGGCTGTTCTCGATGGAGGGAACGGCCTCTCCACTGACCTGGTGCAGGGCTGTTGTGCGGTCCTGAGGGAACAGGACGTGGCGCACAGCCTCTTGACCAAGTGTGAGAACATCACCAACAAGATGATGCAGGACGTGACTCAAGTGGTGGAGAGGGACAAGGGCTTCTAGAAACAGCCTGAGATCCTCAACAGCAAGTGGGTTTAGCTGCTGTTTTTATACTCATCTCACTGACATACACATTCAGATATTTGTGTAGAATGATTTTCGTAGACAAACACAATCTAATACATGTAAATAATTGATAATAGCGCCGACAGAGAGGACTGCCTCGCTTTTAGCTCTTGGTAAACTATGCAGTATTTCGTTTTTTTATGTATTATTCCTTACATTGTTAGCCCAGAACATTTTTTGTGTTATTACATACAGCCGGAAAGAACTATTCTTACTTCCATTCCTTTACTTAGATTTGTGTGTATTGGGTATATGTTGTGAAATTGTTAGATATTACTGCACTGTTGGAGCTAGAAACACAAGCATTTCGCTACACCCGCAATAACATCTGCTAAACACGTGTATGTGACCAATAAAATATGATTTGATTTGATGTACATAGGCAGTTTTGAACGCACACACACATCCTTCTGTTACTTTGACCTCTCCAGGTTCCAGTTGAAGCCTTATCAGCTAATTGGTCAAAATAGGCTGACTCTGCTACACCAGAACAACCCGAGTGGAATCCTTGCTGATGAAATGGTGACTTGTTATTCCTGACCAGTCTCCAACAGTTTATTTCAGCTCCTCTGAGACTCGGCACACATGGCATGACAACAGATGAAATCCTGTGTTATTGTGATTGGGAAGCAGGGCTCTCTTTTTGTTGTGCCAATTCAGTCTCTGTAAATCAGTGTTTGTAATGAACCACCTCCTGTCTTCTGTTGGCAGGGTTTGGGGGAAGACCATCCAGGCCATCTCTTTCCTGTTTCCTTGTTAAAGCAAGGAACAACAAAGTTCCATCACATTGTAAAGATTCCACGTTACCATGGAAACAGTCAACTGCACGAATGCCCGGCTGTCCCGTCTTCAGTCAGCTGTTAGTTCGGTCTTCGTCGGTTATACGGTAATTGTGCCAGTCTTCGTTTTTAACAGACTGCTTCTCTGGTGGACTGTGGTGAGTGACTCATCTGTTCATTCTGAATGGTGGGACACATCATACTGTAGCCATCATGGTTAAGGCTTAACATTGATTTGATTATACAGATTTCAACTTGTTGGTTTAAGTCACCAGAAGTGAAAGGATTACCAAATATAGATTGTTTAGATTGTCCTATTTATATTGTGTGTGTTTAGGGTCTGTGGAGGGTCACAGGTTCCTTCGATATGATATTCTCAACAAACGGGTCGACTACAACATAATAATTTCCCGTAAGTCCAAAATCGAAGAAAGACGGTTATGCAAGAATGACTATACACAGAAGTACACTTGAGTCTAGTAGACTACAGGTTCACATCCTACTATGTTAGCTAACTGCTGTGTGTCTTCTGAGCGAGACACTTAGCCTAAGTGCCTCTGGAAATATCCAGGGGAATTAGTGGAGATCTTGTAAAACCATCAGCCGTGTAAGTCACCCCAGCCAGGCTTTTGCTAACACTCCAATAATGATAATATATTCAGCGTTTGACTGAACCTGAAAAGGTCTTTGTAAGCTGAACCTGTGACTCATTCATTATTCATGGTAGTCAAGTGGTTGCCATGCCTCACAGACTACTTGTGGGAACCTTGTGTGGCTCCTTGAGCTGCTGTGTGTCTGCTGCCAGCTACGCTCTGACTATCGTCAATGACCGCAGCCTGTCCCGAAAGCTCTGTACGCCGAGCATGAGCGGAAGAACATGAGCTGAAGAACATGAGCTTCGCTGCTCTACCGCCACCTCTTGGCCATCAACATCAGTACATTGCTGGGGGCACCGGGGGAGGGAGGGCTTTCATTGGTCACCTTGGTTGAAACAGCAGAGAGGAAGAGGCAAAATGATAGGTTTTACTCTGCCCAAAATCTGTCCACGAAAATAAACCCACAAAGTGAGGAATTTTTGTATGGGGGTCAATGGGAGAGTGTCGAAATTGGTCAACAAAACATTGAATTGCTAATTTGCTACGTGAGGCTTATTTGATTGAATAGAAGTTTCATAATGGTTAGGTTGTTACGAATGCACTGATGAGAGAGAGATATAATATGTTTTGGCATTGAGGGCTTCCACCATTTTAAAATAGTCAACTGGGTGGGGATTCCTATGAGTTGGGAGCAATCAGCCAATGAAGAAGAAGGAAATGTACTATTTTAAAATGGAGATAGCCTCAACTTCTAAAATCTTAACAACTTGGACGTGCTCACATTTCCTGATTTCCTTGTCCCAAATGTTTAATTCCATCCATCCTCAACCCCAGGACGTGGGTGCTCACAATACACAATGATTCCCTAGTTGATCCTGCCATGCTTTTCTCGGTTGTCGTAGGGGGGAAAATGCTGACGTAAACAGTGAGCTGCTTTATTAGTGTGCCCATGCTGTCACAGATGCTATAATGGCACAGATACAAAGATGAGTCATATATCTATTTATTTGTATGGCCTCTTGTTCACATGCGTATCTGCCTTCTCATTGTCTAGAATGGTCCGACTCCCACCTGATCTTATCTCCTCCCATCTGCCTTCCATATCCGCGACACAGCCTGGGATCAAACCCGGGTCTGTAGTGACGCCTTTAGCACTGCGTTGCAGTCACTTAGACCGCTGCACCACTCGGGAGGCCCATCATTTAATGGTGTTTACCTTGGCCTCTAAACTGTACCTCTTCCTGCCTGAACAATGTCTTGTTTATCTCCTGTGAGTCACCCCACTGTCTTCATTTTCACTGCAGTGTATTCTGACACCTTTTGTAAAATGCTGTATGGTATGCACTATATAAGTCTAATCAGATTTGATTTTGATTTGATCTCAAGGCAAGTAGCATCTGCTGCTGACGTGGACCCCAGTGCAAAACAACCTCCTGGAGCTCATGTCACTGCTCAACTTCATAATGCCCAATATGTTCTCCAGCAGCACTGCACAGCTTGCCAACATGTTTGTCATGGTGAGGCTAGAACACATGGTATGGGATCACTCCAAAATATTCAGCTTAATACGCAGCAAGTTTGACTCATCCAACAATCTTTATTTCCCGTCGGAAATCTTCAGAGGAGCAGAGCAGCTTTGAGATGGAGAGGATCGCTTATGCCAAACTTATCATGAAACCCTTCATCCTCAGACGTGTCAAGAGTGAGGTAGTGAACGGCTTGGTCTAAACTCATTACCTGATATGGTTATGGCATGATTTGGGACTGTGATATCATATGATGCACACTATATGAATGTTCATGATCAGTGTGAAATCCTATGAACTTGGGCTAGGATCAGTATGTCTGGACTCGCATAGTTCGAGCGGGTCAAGGACGCCATGATGATGGCTGTTCCGTTCTCCAGACCCCTGTCGGATGTCCTGATAATTTTCTCACATGTTAGAAATTTGGGTTGTGCAGCTTGTGGAATGAGCACTGCTATGACGCGATTGGGCAAGGACTGCTGCCAATGAGCACTCAGCATGTGAGACCAAAACAATGATGGCGAAGAGGAAATCAACAACAACACGCACCATGTGGACCGAAGTAACGGAAGACAGATTAGTGGAGCTGTGGCGAGAACGCTGCTTCCTTTTCAATGGGTGAGTTTGTTTTACATGTCCCGCGGTGCCCCAGATGGGTTGAATTTGCGCATTTTAGACCATGGTCCTTAAGTGAAATCTCCACCCACCTAGGCCACCAGTCCATGCAAAACAAACTCCACCAATATAAGATCTGTGTCCTACCATGAGAGAAAACAAAATGATAATTTCATATTATCATTATTAAGTCCATATTCTGCACCTCTGTCTCTTTTTGATGTTTCTGTACCTGAGAATTTGCACACTAATAAAGCAGCTCACTGTTTACGTCAGCATTTTTCACCCTATGACAACCGAGAAAAGCATGGCAGGATCAACTAGGGAATCGTTGTGTATTGTGAGCACCCACGTCCTGGGGTTGAGGATGGATGGAATGAAACATTTGGGACAAGGAAATCAGGAAATGTGAGCACGTCCAAGTTGTTAAGATTTTAGAAGTTGTGCAGTGTATGACCAACATTCTGTGCCATGAGTGACAAGAAGCAGCAGCTCTACAACACCTTGATGCAGAATCTGTAGGGATCCACCAATGGAGAGAGTATGTTAGGGAGAGGAATAATGAGATAAAGGTATCTTGGTCATTTGAAAAGTGATAATATGCTTAAGGGAATACTAAAAAGAAAAACAAGTTGTGTGTGTTGTTGTATGTGTCGCACTGCTTTGCTTTATCTTGGCCAGGTCGCAGTTGTAAATGAGAACTTGTTCTCAACTAGCCTACCTGGTTAAATAAAGGTGAAATAAATAAAAACAGTTAAAAAGATGGTCAATCATCCACTGCTGCACCGGTAGCATTATACCACTACTAAACTGACTGCTGACTCGACTCATGCTCAAGGTCAGACCTGAACACTTACCTGTTTTAAGAGAATTACAGTTATTGAATGAGTTTGTAACTGCTATTGGCAGTTCTACCTCCACTACCACTAATATGAAAGTTACTGCTGTTTCGTCTACTGTTACCACTGCAGCAGCTGCTGTTGATGGGGCTTCTGGAAGCTAAGGGGATTACAGTGTGTTTTGGTCAGTCTAATTGCTTTGACCCTTGACCCGACCCACCGTCACGCAGACCCAGCGCTGATCAAGGAGGATATGGACGTCATGACAGACTTTGAGCTGCACCGGCTCTGTCTGCAGTACCCGTCCGTACAAGGCTATCAGCTGAACACAGACATGCTCCTGGACTCAGGAAAACTCAACCTGCTCACACAGCTTCTGTCCTCTCTCAAAAACAAGGTAAGAAAGCTACAGTGAAAGTGGAGTGGAAGTTGAACAAATGGCGACAGCTTCTTTATTATACACTAGTATGCCTCACCCGTAATGAACCAGCTATAGCCTTCTCCATCTCCCTCCCTGGGGGTTTCTTCGCCCCCCCATAAAACCAGTCACCCTTTTCTTCCCCGTTCCTCTACCTTTGTCAGACACTCCATCTCTTCCCTGCTTTCAATTACAATCACTCTTGGCTTTTCCTCTTCTAACTTGCAGTCAACCACATTTCTCTCTGATCCCTCCAGTCCTGTAGTCATTAATCACTGACTGTGTTCCTCTGTCAGGGGTATAGAGTGGTGCTTTTCAGCCAGTTCACCATGATGCTGGACATTCTAGGAGATGTTCCTGAAGCACGTGAAGCATCGCTACATTCGTTTGGATGGGTCAACACCCATGTCTGACAGGTAAGAATTGTCTGATGAATCAGGGCATTGTACTCTGTCCCTACATCTCGCAAGGCAAATAATTTTTACCAGACTTACCATACTATACTTTTCATTGAGTGCATATAGCAGAGGCTGTACATGTTTAGAAACAATCTATCAAATTAGTTATGTTTCATTGAGCTGTTAACCTTTCCCCCTAATAGAATATGAAAGGCTTTTGCCATTTAAGAATGGATTGATAAGTAGTTTGGACTGAAAATGGTCACAGGCAGGGACTCTGGACATTAACTGTTAATCACAATTTTAGAAAAATTCTTAGTTTTTTAAATTTGCTAACATGCATTGGTCAAAACTGAAGTTACATTGTCAAAACTCTTCACAAAGTCAGTGAAACAAGTGTATGTGGACCAATCTGTGAATAATTTTTCATTGTTTTCACACAAAATGCATTCAATGACCACATTCTCTGAAATCCATGAACTCTTTTACATTTACATTTGACATTTAAGTCATTTAGCAGACGCTCTTATCCAGAGCGACTTACAAATTGGTGCATTCACCTTAAGATATCCAGTGGAACAACCACTTTACAATAGTGCATCTAAATCTTTTAGGGGGGGGGGGGGGGGGGGGGGTTAGAAAGATTACTTTATCCTATACATGCAAAACTATATTTGCAGCACATTTTCAAATGCTAACACAGTGTTTCCAGAACTGTTAAAAACACATTCAAAACAGAATGATGGAAAATGTGCATTTCTGCAGTAACCAGATTGAAACACATAGAAAATCTCAGCAGAATATTTAATCATTCTAAACACAGTTGATGGCAATTTCAGCTGAAAGCCTACCCAAGTGTCCTGTTTTTAGTCTCATTACCAAACAGACAAAAGAGAACGGCTTCGGAATGATTTAGTTTGGAAACATGGATCAAGGAAGACAAGTTGGTGGGGAAAGAAGAGTGGCAGGGAGAGGGAGAATGCGTGGAGGACAAAGGAGAGGAAGACCAAGAGCGGTGGTCTCTGATGAGATAAGGGCCACAATTATTGACCATGTTGTAAACCATGGTCTCTTTGAGAGAGGCCGGTTTAAGGTGGAACCAAATCTGCAGCGTTCAACAGTTGCATCAATAGTACGAATTTTCCGGCAAAACAACAGGTGAGATGTGCATCCTTCAATGATAATTGAACTACATATTACAATACAATACAGTATTTTCACAATTTTACATGTACTGACATTTTGAAATATATTGATTGTTTTGTGTTTTTCAGTAGGATCCAAGGGTTGCCTCCCACAGGAGGGAGAGGCAGAATATTATCAGATGCTCAGGAAATTGCCATTGTTGACAATAAAACTGCTAGAAATGTGGGACAGAGTGCTGGCAGAAAATATCACTTTTGGGAATGTGAATACGGTCAGCACAACGACAATTGCCAGAGTCCTAGAGAAACATAAAATAAGGATGAAACAGTGAACGTGTGAAAGAACTCCGTTATCAATATGTCCAGGTAAGATGTCTGTTCAATAACCAAACAGGGTACATACACAGCTATTCATAATGTAAAGTACTGTAAAACTGTGGATTTACTGTATTTTAGAGAGTAATGGAGATGGAAGCCAGGCAAACTGCACATACATTCATCTTTGTGGATGGAGCTGGATTCAACCTGGCAAAAACAATCCCCAGGGGAACAAATGTGATTGAACAGAGAGCAACCGTGGATGTCCCAGGCCAACAAGGAGCTAACATCACAATGTGTGCAGCACTGTCCAATGATAGTGTGCTGTTACACAAACCACTCATTGGCCCCTACAATACAGAGAGGCTCATTTATTTTCTGGATGACCTGCATAATCGACTTGTGCCAGCGGAGGAGAGAGGGGCAAGAAACTCCCCTACCTTCATTGTTGTGTGGGATAATGTGGTATTCCACCACTCTGCTGCAGTCAGAGACTGGTTAGCTGCACATCCCAGGATGTCAGTACTATTCCTGCCTCCATACTCTCCCTTCCTAAACCCCATAGAGGAGTTTTTCTCAGCGTGGAGGTGGAAGGTTAATGACCACCATCCACATGACCAATGTCCTTTCTGGATGCCATGAATGCGGGGGTGTGGAGACACTTCTCCTGAAGACTGCCAGGGTGTGGAGACACTTCTCCTGAAGACTGCCAGGGTGTGGTGACACTTCTCCTGAAGACTGCCAGGGTGTGGAGACACTTCTCCTGAAGACTGCCAGGGTGTGGAGACACTTCTCCTGAAGACTGCCAGGGTGTGGAGACACTTCTCCTGAAGACTGCCAGGGTTGGATTAGACATTCCAGAAGATACTTTCCAAGATGCCTCGCCAGAGAAGACATAAGATGTGATGTTGATGAGAACTTGTGGCCAAATACAGGAGAGAGGAAGAACTAGAACCCTCACAGTGCTGTACAGTATTATACATGTTGTTGTTTTTTGTCATTATTATTGCAGCCTTGGAATTTCAGGAATTTTTTTGTTTCAACTTTTTATTTTTCACAAGTAAATGACTATATGTAAAGATGTATAGAAAAAAGTATATTGAAGCAAATTGCTGCATTTCTGATTCATTCTTGTTACATATACTTTAGTACAGTCAATAAAGTGAAAAGGTGTTATTCTTGTTCTATAATGAAATACTGATTTATGTGAAAAATCATTAAAACTTAAAAGAGAAAAGTTAGTTTATTTAATGCTCCGTTAGTGTTTTTTAGGTCAGTGTGTTATGAGTGACAATGTATGCTTTCTGAGTGAGAATTGTTGCCAGTGTTATGGTCAAACAAGCTTATTTTGAGACATGTATGAATTGTTTTGGTGGTTTGAGTTTTGGAGTTGAGATTAACTGTTTGGCCAAGATGAATGTTGGTAATGCAGACTGAAGTTTTTTGAAAAAGTGACTTCAGCATTGTCTGACGCCTTTTGGCAATTGACAAAAACTGTAATATTTTTTCTTATTAGTAGAAATCTCTTTATGTCGGGGGGGGGGGGGTAGCAAACCGATTCTTTAGCTCCCAAGTCTCTCCCATCCTCTTGTAGAATCATTTTGATTGGCCAGTGCAAGACAGAGCTGGACATCTTTGTGTTCTTAATGTCTACGAAGGCTGGAGACCTGACCATCAACATGACCTCAGCCTATGTGGTCATGTTGCACGACATTGAATGCAACCCCTTTAATGATAGGCAGGGAGAGGACCGCTGTCATAAGGTCAGTGAGGAGAGGGAAACTGTTTACACACAAGCATTTTGCTAATGTTACCCGCCATACCCAGGCTATGTGCTTTTTTTGTGTGCTTCCTTTGAGCTTGTGTTGCT
Source organism: Salmo trutta (assembly GCF_901001165.1). Classification (NCBI taxonomy): domain Eukaryota; kingdom Metazoa; phylum Chordata; class Actinopteri; order Salmoniformes; family Salmonidae; genus Salmo; species Salmo trutta. Next base: position 15,019,224 of record NC_042979.1, read on the forward strand.
CATACACTAGATGTGAGTGTATATGCCCAATAGTAAAATTATTTCACATTTATGTTGCAGGACATTGAAGGTCATCAAGCTGTAAGGACTCTATAGAGGACATGACTGCCTCAGTCCCAGGATGGTGAGCTCACTGCCCACTCCTAACTCTCACATGAACCACAATATACTGTACCTTGTATGCTCATATCAACACAACAGCGTTCATTTTCAGATAGCCTGCCAATGAACATGGTCTCTGACAGTAAAACTAGATGCATTTCATTTGTCAGGAGACGAGGACTCGATACCAGAGTACATGGCTTCCCTTCTGAAGGCATCTTTTTCTATGGTATATTGGCGATCACACAATTGAATGTGCATCCCACCACCTACTGTGCGGGACGGAAACAGGATTCCCAAAAATGGAACAAAATACCACAAAAAAACGACCAAAAAATAACTAAAATAAACAACTTCTCTGTGAAAAAATAAAACAGATCTGATCCCTACACAGGCTTAAAGGAAACCTGGGAGGACGGGTCTTCCAGCGCCAGTACCTCTTGCAAGTCTTCAGATGTAAAATACTTAAGTCCCAAAAACTTTTCTGCCACAGCTACAAATTTTCTTGGACTTCATTGAGGATTGTGCCGTACAGTTTATAACTATGGCAATGAATTCCTCAAAATCCACATTTTTAACACACGGTGTCTTTTGACTGGCAGCAAACATTTACCACAGGCTGTGGTGCATCCACTACTGTGTCTTCACTAGCATCACTTGTTTTCTCAATTCTTTTAACTTCCATCGCATAGGAGATTCGATTGACCGCTCAAACTTTTGCCACCTCAATCTCCTTCACCCTTACAGGGCACTAAGGAACTCGGGATCATGATCCCCACCACAATTGCAACACCATCGTCCTTCTACACACCGTTCTTCAATATACTCTGTCCGTCTGCACACAATTGAAACATGGCCAAATCCTTTACAATTCTTACATTGCAATGGTTTGGGAACGAAAGCTCTTACGGCGTATCTTACATAACCAAGCTTCACAAGCGTAGGTATTTGATCTTCATCAAAAAACAACAGGACCGACAGACTTTCTTCTTTTTCTCCATTGACCCAGCGGGTCAGACGATGGGCACCAACCACACCAGGAATTTTCTTCAAGTATTCAACCTGAATATCTGTCGTCACCCCTGAGATGACTGCTTTGACGGGTCCTCTACTCTGAAGTTCAAAACACAAAACTTCTTTGGATGTAAGGATTATTTTGAGGCTCACTGCAATCTTCCACTGTTCTTAAGAAATACAATTGATCAAAATAAGACCACTCCTGGTCACTCTGACAGAGTCTACTTTTCCCAGTGTGTACCCCACCATAACACCTCAAAACAGGTTTCCCACATACAGTGCCTTGGGAAAGTATTCAGACCCCTTGACTTTTCAAATTTTGTTACGTTACAGCCTTATAATATTGATGAAATAAAAACAAATCCTCAGCAATCTACACACAATACCCCATAATGAAAGGGAAAACAGGTTTAGAAATTTTACCAAATGTATTAAATAGAAAACAGAAATACCATATTTACATAAGTATTCAGACCCTTTGCTATGAGGCTCGAAATTGAGCTCAGGTGCATCCTGTTTCCATTGATCATCCTTGATGTTTGTACAACTTGACTGGAGTCCACCTGTGGTAAATTCAATTGATTGGACATGATTTGGAAAGACACACACACTGTCTAGAAAAAGGTCCCACAGTTGACAGTACATGTCAGAGTAAAAACCAAGCCATGAGGTCGAAGGAATTGTCTGTAGAGCTCTGAGACAGGATTGTGTCAAGACACAGGACTGGGGAAGGGTAGCAAAACATTTCTGTAGCATGGAAAGTCCCCAAGAACACAGTGCCCTCTATCATTCTTAAATGGAAGAAGTTTGGAACCACCAAGACTCTTCCTAGAGCTGGCTGCCCGGCCAAACTGAGCAATCGGGGGAGAAGGGCATTGATCAGGGAGGTGACCAAGAACCTGATGGTCACTCTGACAGAGCTCCAGAGTTCCTCTGTGGAGATGGGAGAACTTTCCAGAAAGACAACCATCTCTGCACCACTCTACCAATCAGGCCTTTATGGTAGAGTGGCCAGACGGAAACCACTCCTCAGTAAAAGGCACATGACAGCCCGCTTGGAGTTTGCCAAAAGGTACCTAAAGACTAGCAGACCATGAGAAACAAGATTTTGTGGTCTGATGAAACCAAGATTGAACACTTTGGCCTGAATGCCAAGCTTCACGTCTGGAGGAAACATGTCACCATCCCTATGGTGAAGCATGGAGGTGGCAGCATCATGCTGTGGGGATGTTTTTCAGCGGCAGGGACTGGGTGACTAGTCAGGATCAAGACAAAGATGAATGGAGCAAAGTACAGAGATCTTTGATGAAAACCTGCTCCAGAGTGCTCAGGACCTCAGACTGGGGCGAAGTTTCACCTTCCAATAGGACAACGACCCTAAGCACACAGCCAAGACAACGCAGGAGTGGCTTCGGGACAAGTCTCTGAATGTCCTTGAGTGGCGCAGCCAGAACCTGGACTTGAACCCGATCTAACATCTCTGGAGAGACCTGAAAATAGCTGTGCAGCAACGCTCCCTATCCAACTTGACAGAGCTTGAGAGGATCTGCGGAGTATGGGAGAAACTCCCCAAATATAGGTGTACCAAGCTTGTAGCATCATACCCAAGAAGACTCAAGGCTGTAATTGCTGCCAAAGGTGCTTCAACAAAGTACTGAGTGAAGGGTCTGAATACTTACAGTTGAAGTCAAAAGTTTACATACACCTTAACCAAATACATTTAAACTCAGTTCTTCACAATTGCTGACATTTTATCCTAGTAAAAATTCCCTGTCTTAGGTCAGTTAGGATCACCACTTTATTTTAAGAATGTGAAATGTCAGAATAATAGTAGAGAGAGAGTGATTTATTTCAGCTTTTATTTCTTTCATCGCATTCCCAGTGGGTCAGAAGTTTACATACACTCTAATTGGAATCAGGAGTCAGCTAACCTGGAGTCCAATCAATGAGACGAGATTGAGGATGTTGGTTACAGCTGCCCTGCCCTATAAAAAACACTCACAAAATGTGAGTTTGCTATTCACAAGAAGCATTGCCTGATGTGAACCGTGCCTCGAACAAAAGAGATCTCAGAAGACCTAAGATTAAGAATTGTTTACTTGAATAAAGCTGGAAAGGGTTGCAAAAGTATCTCTAAAAGCCTTGATGTTCATCAGTCCACGGTAAGACAAATTGTCTATAAATTGAGAAAGTTCAGCACTGTTGCTACTCTCCCTAGGAGTGGCTGACCTGCAAAGATGACTGCAAGAGCACAGTGCAGAATGCTCAATGAGGTTAAGAAGAATCCTAGAGTGTCAGCTATAGACTTACAGAAATCTCTGGAACATGCTAACATCTCTGTTGACGAGTCTACGATAGGTAAAACATTAAACAAGAATGGTGTTCATGGGAGGACACCACGGAAGATTTCACTTCTGTCCAAAAAAAAACATTGCTGCATGTCTGAAGTTCACAAAAGAGCACCTAGATGTTCCACAGTGCTTCTGGCAAAATATTCTGTGGACAGATTAAACTAAAGTTGAGATGTTTGGAAGGAACACACAACACTGTGTGGAGAAAAAAAGGCACAGCACACCAACATCAAAACCTCATCCCAATTGTAAAGTATGGTGGAGGGAGCATCATGGTTTGGGGCTGCTTTGCTGCCTCAGGGCCTGGACAGCTTGCTATCATCGACAGAAAAATGAATTCACAAGTTTATCAAGACATTTTGCAGGATAATGTAAGGCTATTGAAGCTCAACAGAAGTTGGGTGATGCAACGGGACAATGACCCAAAACACAGAAGTAAATCAACAACGACCCAAAACACAGAAGTAAATCAACAACGACCCAAAACACAGAAGTAAATCAACAACAGAATGGCTTCAACAGAAGAAAATGGGCCACTCCAGAAGGCGTAATCAGACACCTGACCTCAATCCGATTTAAAATTCTGTGGCATGACCTCGAGAGCGGTTCACACCAGACATCCTAAGAATATTGCTGAACAGAAACAGTTTTTTAAAGATGAATGGTCCAAAATTCCTCCTGCAGGTCTGATCCGCAACTACAGAAAAGGTTTGGTTGAGTTTATTGCTGCCAAAGGAGGGTCAACCAGTTATTAAATCCAAGGGTTCACCTACCTTTTCCACCCTGCACTGTGAATGTTTACACGGTGTGTTCAATAAAGACATGAAAATGTATAATTGTTTGTTATTAGTTTAAGCAGACTGTGTTTGTCTATTGTTGTGACTTAGATGAAGTTCAGATCAAATTTTATGACCAATTTATGCAGAAATCCAGGTAATTCCAAAGGGTTCACATACTTTTTCTTGCCACTGTAGCTCGATGGTCTGCGTCATTCGAGCTCAGCATACACTTCCACCGTCTTTTCCTTCTTCCCGAAGGCATCACTGGGGCTTTATCTATTCGTCTGGAGGGGTCCTCACGGTTGTTGATTGTCACGGTATTCAGAGCCATGGCTGCAGTGGCGTACTGCAGTTTCGCAAGGCCCCGCAATGCCAATTATTAAAAACATTTTAAGAATACATTTTGTTTTAGGAAAACAATTACTGCAATTCTCCAAATGTTTCCATGGGGCAGGGAGACCATTTGCAGATGTATAGCCAGTCTCATGCTATTCTACAAACGTTGCCATGAGGCTGAGGAAATGTTACTGTTTTTAAGATTGGCAGGGCATTCCGTCTGGTTGGCTGCGCAACTGCATTGCAGCAGTGATCATTGTGGACACAGCGGTAAGATTCGAATTGTGCCCGCGGGAGTGAGGTTGAAGAACAGAACATTAGCTATCTCGAAACACTCAGTCAACTACGAGTTGATAACTTTGGGTAAGTTACTCTGTGTTACTTGGGTTTTTAACGTCAGTACATGGTTTTGACTAACTGGACGGTTGAGCCAGTGTGGATTCAGATAAGCTAGCTAACTATCTAGCTAGTTAACGTTAGCTAACTTAGCTATCCATCGTTGTGACCTACATTTTTTAAATGTAATATTATTTAACTAGGCAAGTCAGTTAAGAACAAATTCTTATTTGCAATGACGGTCTACCAAAAGGCATCCTGCAGGGACGGTGGCTCGGGTTAAAAATATAAAATAAAATACATTTATAGGACAAAACACGCATCACGACAAGAGACACCACAACACTACTATATACGTAAAGACATAAGACAACAACATAGCATTGTAGCAGCACAAAACATGGTACAAACATTATTTGCCACAGGCCAAGAAGGTAGAGACAACAATACATCACGCGAAGCAGCCACAATTGTCAGTAAGTGTCCATGATTGAACTCGATGTGGTTGAATGCAGCCAGCTACTCTCGAAATTCATATATTGAGCTAGATAGGATTGACAGTCTAGGAGGTTGATTATGTATTTTCACTTCCTAGCTAGTCATTTTTCCCCCCAAACACTTTACATATAACTAGCTACTGTAAGAATGTTGTAACGCTTCAAACGCGTTCTTTATTGGCAACTGTTACTTGCAACGTTTTTAGAAAGGCATGTTTTTCCTGAAGCTTTGTTTTTTGAGACAAAAGACATCAAGCGATAACAAAAACAAACAATGGGGTAATTAACCGTTATATTTTGGGTTATGATAGTGGAAGACATTTAATAAGCCCATGAGGCATTTAGGCTAAGGCATTCTTCAAGATTAATTTGTCAAAATGAACATTGGCTGAACAGCAGGAAGTCTTCCAGCCTGTGCCTTTTTTCATTTTATTGAACAGCTGGGCCTTTTCCCATCTTCTTTTCAGCAATATGAGTCATTGTGAGCTTGAGGATATAACCCTGCACTTGAATGACAGGATTTCATCCACAAGACGTGTCTTGGAGCTGCGGACAATTGGTATGATGAACTGAGATCTGTGTATGTATGTATGTATGTATGTATGTATGTATGTACATAATAATATATATAGCTTGTTATCTCATGTATTTAAACACTGTTTCAGCTAACAGGAACTCAATGGTTTTGCATAACTTAATTTAAACTTTAAACTTTGATTTATTCCCTATTTTCAGCAAAAGATCAAGACAAGCGGGTTATTCTAGGGAAGATAGGACAAGATATCCTTGCGATAGATGGACTCCTTGACCAGTTTGAGAAATGTGTTGGCCGCCAAAAAGACCTACTTAAGCATTTAAAGGTATTTAATGCGTTCTTCACAATACATTTTTAGATGGGTCCTTTTAGCTTGTCTGGATTGCAATATCTTTAAGTATGCTATTTGTACTGTATGTCAGTGTGAAATTAGTTTTTTTGTTTCACAGGAACTAGAGGGTTTCTTCGAGGAGGATGTGCAGGATGGAAAGAACCTTAGGGACAACATGCCCACACACATGCCCAGGAAGGAACAGCCAGCAGTCCAGTAAGGAGTGTGTGTGTGTGTGTGTGTGTGTGTGTGTGTGTGTTGGAGGATGTCATAATTGTTATTATTTAACTAGGCAAGTCAGTTATGAAAAAATTCGTATTTACAATGACGGCCAAACCGTTACGACGCTGGGCCAATTGTGCGCCGCCCTATGGGACTCCCAATCACAGCCGGTTGTGATACAGCCTGGAATCGAATCAGCATCTGTAGTGACGCCTCTAGCACTAAGATGCAGTTGCCATAGACCGCTGCGCCACTTGGGAGCCCAGAGGAGAAGCTACTGAGTACAAACCAAGTAAATGTGTTGTCCTCTATTTTGCCCCTCCTTTGATATCCCAGCGGAATAGGGCCTGTGGGTCAGAGTGGACCTGTGAATGTGCAGCCAGTCCAGCAGGTTCACCCCAGGAAAACCTCAAAAAAACAGATCAGAGAGATGGAATTCATCACCAGCCCAGAGTTTGATACCATCCCTCAGTGAGTCTTCCTCAGCAGCACTATATCCACATACTACAATGTAGCTTTATTTATTTAAATGTTTTTTTTCTTTATTGTTATTGTAAGATATATTTCCTCTGTAACTCTCTCTCTCTAGGTACATGAAAGGCCGTTTGACATATGAACAGCTAAACACTGCTGTGGAAAGCATTAACACAGCCGTAACAGGGAAGTACAAGATCTTGAACCAGCCAGCAAAAACCCTTAACAATGCCACACGCAAGCTTCATCAACGATTTAAGGAGGAAGAGAACAAGGACACAAAAGGTACCTCAGTCAAACTACTCTGTTCTAAAGAAGGCTCTCTGCTTTGCTGTCCTTTGACACACAACAAGGTTGGTCATTGCATTGAGTAATTGTCTCTAAGCAAGGGCCATTATCTTCTCTGACCCAGATGGCATTGTTATGACAACCTGCATACTAATGGAAACAAACTATCACACTACTCCTCTGTGTTCCCTACAGGTCTGTTTTTCATTGTAGAGGCTGACATTAAAGAGTTCACTCAGATGAAGGTGGACAAGCGCTTCCAGAGCATCCTCAGCATGCTGCGTCACTGCCAGCGTCTGCGAGAACAGCGAGGGGGAGGCATCACACGCTACGTCCTGCTGTGAAAGGAGCAGAGATGGAGAAAGGGGGGTTGTCACTGAGCTTGATCTGAATGCATTGAGTTGTCCTCTGTCTCTAGCATGATCGGCTACAACATCTGTCATATTGACTGAGGGAGGGGTGAAAATAATTATATTGAGAATAGTGGTTGTGGCTCAAAACATATATGTGCCTAGTGAAGAATAATTGTTTGGGATGGGTGGAGGTTTGTATTTGAACTTAGTTTCATACATGCAACCTTTTTTTAAATTCAAAGGTTGTTGTATTAGCTCATTTTAATTGTATCATCAATGTGACTTTGTCCATAACAACCATGTTTTATACAGGTAGAAAGGCAATAAATATAAAGAAAATAGTTAAACAAATCTTTTGGATCAATTATTATATGAATGTCAATTGTGTGCAATGTGTAAGAATCTCTTTCCAGGTACCACTTGACATTGCAGGATGCACATAAGTTGTATCTTGTTCTTCCCTACAAGGATGTGCATTTGTTTTTATAAGGGCATGGTGTGTTTGCTTTGATGTTTGATGCTGTTGGTTACTAATTTTAGCTGTATAAGTTAACATTTCACCAGTTTCAGTTAGGCATCTTTATTTTGGATGTCACATTTGCCCTCATTCAAGACATTACATTGAACCAGGGACTAGCTACATACATATCACATGCCTAGACACTCCTGTTGTGGCAATATCTGTGATTATCTTGTACGTTCATTTTGGATTGGCCATTTGTGACTAATGATAACTACGCAATGCCCAACTATATCACTGCTTGTTTGTGAATTATAATTGCTAGTGCTATTTTAGTTTTAATGCATTTTTACATTTTAGTCATTTAGCAGACACTCTTATCCAGAGCGATTTAAAGATAGCTAGGTGGGACAACCACATCACAGTCATATAAAGTACATTTTTTCTCCAAGTAGCTATCAGCAAAGTTGGCTAGAAAGGGGGGTTGGGGGGGGGCTGCTGCTGCTCTGTGGGATTATTTATTATTTAAAATACCAACGGACGAATCTGGATTTGGAGGATACCAGGAGAACGCTACCTGCCCGAAAGCATAGTGCCATCTAAAGTTTAGTGGAGGAGGAATAACACTCTGGGGCTGTTTTTCATGGCTTGGGCTAGGCCCCTTTGTTCCAGTGAAGGAAAACCTTAACGCTATAGCATACAATGACAATCTTCCAACGTTGGCAACATTTTGGGCAAGGCCCTTTCCTGTTTCAGCATGACAATGCCCCTGTGCACAAAGTGAGGTCCAAATGGTTTGTCGAGATCCGCGTGGAAGAACCTGACTGGCCTGCACAGAACACCTGATCTCAACCCCTTTGAACGCCTTTGGGATGAATTGTGAAGCCGACTGCAAGCAAGGTCTAATTGCCCAACGTCAGTGCCCGACCTCACTAATGCTCTTGTGGCTGAATGGAAGCAAGTCCCGGCAGCAATGTTCCAACATCTAGTGGAAAGCCTTCCCATCAGAGTAGAGGCTGTTATAGCAGCAAAGGGGGGACCAACTCCATATCAATGCCCATGATTTTGGAATGAGATGTTCGACAAGCAGGTGTCCACATATTTTTTGTGTATCTGTCCTGACCTCACTTCTGTGAGTACTGTAAATCCACATCAAAAGTATTAAAATGTCAAGAGTAGACCACCATGTCAGTATTAACAGATAAATGTGGCTTTACAAAACAAGTGCAGTTATTGTTACCTTATTGTTTTGGAAATTAGTGTAATAGCTCTGAATAACTTTTTTTTCTCAACAAACTAACAACTTCAGTTGGATACATGCCAATGAAAATGAGAAATGGTTTGAGAACCATAAATGTTTGACTGACCCAACCTCCATAGCGTCACGGCCACCCTCTTGGTGTTACTGCAGTTCATAAAGGAGCTGGTGAACACCACATGCCGGCAGCAGCATAGGATCTCCTAGGAGCAGTGGGAAGTGACTTATCTGGTCCTTCATCGTCTGCATCTGGGTCCTCCAGAGGTCTCTGTTTATTTGAAGGTGTGGTTACTATTTGATGTAGTAGAACATTAATTATGATGATTTTGTCCACCACACTTTCCAAAAAGAGATGCCTGTTATTGAACAACCTGTTTGTCATTGGCAGTGCTGTGATGATGCTGTTGTGCAAAACGGCCATGTCCTTTGAGATGATCATGGTTGGACATTTCCTCTATGGCGTTAATGCAGGTTCGCTGATTTTCATCTTATGAATTGATATCATTATTTTACTGTAGGCCACAAAACAAGGTCATCTTTATACCTGTCTTTTAATATCTCACTAGAGGAATTATGCTGACAAACTGTGTCTGTGATATGGTTTGTCCTTTCCAGTGTGTGCTGCAGGTGTTAGCCTCAGTCTCCACCCAATGTGGTGATGTAATGTACCCTTTAACGGCTGTGAGGAATGGTGGTTTGTGTCTATGGGGAAGTTCTCAGCTTCTGGGGATCAGGTGAGCTGTCGGTTCTAGTGTGTCAGTCAGGGATGCTTATATCAGTTTAACCCGTGGTGAATGAACACTATGTGATAGCCTTCTGTCCTTGCAGTGAGTTATTGGGGACAGAGGACAGGTGGTTGCTGGGCTTCAGTGGTGCGACCGCCATTCTCTAGCCTGCCACCCTGTCCCTCCTCCCAGAGTCACCCCGATACCTGCTGCTGGACCGGGGCGACCACCAGGGCTGTGAGAAAGGTAAGCACCTGGGTGGAGCTCTGTGAGGAAAATGGACAGGTAACAGGTTGCCTAAGGAAAACTACCTCACCAAAAGTGTACTTGCAATTAGTGTTATCATAGTCATCCTCACAATCATCATTATGCCTGACTCAGCTGTCTTTATGTCCTTTTCCACCTGTGTATCTTATTTGGCCTTTCCCCTCTGTAGCCATCCGCAGGCTGTGGAGCAGCAGAGACCACAGTGTGGAGGTGGAGGAGATGCTAGTGGAGCACGCCTCCCTGAAGGGGGTCCACAGCCACACTGTGGTGGACCTGATCCTGGACCAGGCCGTACACTGGCAACTCCTCGCCGTCCTCGTCACCTTCAATGCTGTGAGTTGATGCATGAAGTCGATCAGTGTGTTTAGAGATAGAGTGAGCAAAAGGGTATACAAATGTAGAATGGCATGGTCATGTCATTTTCTGATCAAAGCCTACCTAGAATCTTACGTTTTTTCAATTAGATACAGTATGTCTGATTGACTGAGTGATGAACTTTGTCATTTTGCTCCTCTTCAGATGTGCCTTTACTAATTTGACGAGTTCCATATGACGAGGATCCCCACCCACCAGTTGCGCCATGTTGCCTTGGGAACCGGTCTGTTTGAGATTTCCACCTCTGTGGCCTGTGTGAGTCCTATTTCACATATCCCTCACCACTAACCCTAATTAACCCTATATTAACATTGATGAACACTGTGAAATGAAAATGACCATTCTTCATGTTTTGGTTGACCTTTAAAAGGAGGGGTTTGACAACAGAGCTTACATGTTATCAAGCCTGTAATTACAGTGCGTTCAGAAAGTATTCACACCCCTTGACTTTTTCCATATTTTGTTGCGTTACAGTCTGAACTTTAAATTGATTAAATTGAGATTTTGTGTCATTGGCCTACACACAATACCCAATAATGTCAAAGTGGAATTATGTTTTTAGAAATGTTTACAAATTAATAGAAAATGAAAAGCTGAAATGTCTTGAGTCAATAAGTATTCAAACCCTTTGTTATGGCAAGCCTAAATAAGTTCAGGATGCAATTGTCTGTATGGTTCCTCAGTCGAGCAGTGATTTTCAAACAGAGATTTAACCACAAAGACCAGGGAGGTTTTCCAATGCCTAACAAAGAAGGGTACCGAGAGCAAGGAAACCGGTCAGGGATTTCACCATAAGGTCAAAGGAGGCTTTAAAAGTTAGAGTTTAATGGTTGTGGTAGGAGAAAACTGAGGATGGATCACTAACATTGTAGTTACTCCACAATATTAACCTAAATGACAGAGTGGAATTAAGAAAGCCTGTACAGAATAAAGATATTCCAAAACATGCATCCTGTTTGCAATAAGGCACCAAGACAACATTGAATGTTCCTGAGTGGCTTAGTTACAGTTTTGACTTAAATCGGCTTGGAAATCTATGGCAAGACTTGAAAATGGCCAATGGTCAACAACCAACTTCACAGAGCTTGAAGAATTTTTACTCCGGAAGACTGCCAAAGGTAATTAACATGTGTGAATACTTATCTGAATGAGATATTTCTGTATTTTATTTTATAACAACACTTTCACTTTGTCATTATGTGGTATTTTGTGTAAATGGGTGAGAAAATTTATAAATTTTTATACATTTTGAATTCAGGCTGTGACACAACAAAATGTGGAATAATTTCTCAAGGCACTATATGTACTCAGAGTGCCCCCCCTGTGGCGTGTCATTTATCTGGAGTCGACAGTGAAACTTCTACCGTAACTACTTGACACTGATTGGTATGACAGGTGATGGTACTAGCAGAGGTGCATAAATATGGCAGCCCCCATGCACTTACCACAAATTCCTCTTTTTGCTAAGGTCCGTTGCTCTTTTTTTGTATGTTCATTTGCATAGTATTCATGATCCCAATTTTAGCTTCAAAGTTGATTGTGCTGATTTATTGGCACACTGAACCATGTTGCGCACCGTAGTTTAAAAACTCAATGTATAGTGCTAAAACAATGACACCATATCTGCCATCCTAATACACGTTCGCCATTGATAGCACAGGAAAAAGGCTGCTCCTCTACAGGGATTCCCTATGCATGGCAGTTTCCCAGGGTCTTCTGGGTCACTCTACCTGCAGGTAAGTCACACTTTATAAGCAACACACTGCTCTGTCATCATGGGTGACATCTTTTCCATGAATGGAACGATGGTCATTATGATTTAATGAATGTCATTCATTCATAATGCCACAGAATGTCCCTATATATTATCACTGGGTTACATCAGTCTTTTACAATGGGTGGCAACATCAGTGACTCATCAATAAGCCACACCGATTGTTGTTATTTGTTGTTCAGATCCAAATCTCCTGGATCCCATACTGCAGTATAGTTCTCATCTTCACCTTCTTCTCCACTTCAACCAGTCATTCAAGTCAGCAGCCTTCACCATCGGCGCACCCTCAACTGGCTGGTGCTGTTCGTCCACCTCATAGTGGTGAGCACATCAGCCTCTCTCTCATACCTTGTCACGTACACAAACAGGTATAACAGGGGTACTGTAAGTATTATGTGACGGGGAGTATCTAGATTGTAATTACACGGTAATTCCATAGGTATCGGGACTCTTATTTGTTAAGTGGGACCGTGGCAGCTGATGTCATACACATGCATTCACAGTATGTTTATACACAGGATAAGTTGGACTACTACTGTTTGCTGTCTGGGGTGTTTGGGTGGTACAACATGTCTGAGACCAGGAACCTCACCACGATGGAGATATGATTTATTTCACCTTTATATAACCAGGTAGGCAAGTTGAGAACAAGTTCTCATTTACAATTGCGACCTTGCCAAGATAAAGCAAAGCAGTTTGACACATACAACAACACAGAGTTACACATGGAGTAAAACAAACATACAGTCAATAATACAGTAGAAAAATAAGTCTATATACAATGTGAGCAAATGAGGTGAGAAGGGAGGTAAAGGCAAAAAAAGGCCATGGTGGCAAAGTAAATACAATATAGCAAGTAAAACACTGGAATGGTAGATTTGTAGTAGAAGAAAGTGCCAAGTAGAAATAGAAATAATGGGGTGCAAAGGAGCAAAAATAAATAAATACAGTAGGGGAAGAGGTAGTTGTATAGATGGGCTAGATCACTGGCGAGATTCACAGGATGCATCCCAACAGGGGATCCTCAGGGGAGGGATAGACTTGACCTCATTAACCCCATCATATCAAGGCACGCACAACCATCAAACTCTGAACATTTGCCATCATCAATGACATTGTGTCTGACTTGTACATCGTTGTGTCCTTCCTGTTAAAACTCCTCTGTAAAGATCTGCCCCACACCCAAGCCATTTCCAGTCTAATGACACCTTAATGACAAATCAATAACTTTCACCTTTGGGATGGTGAGTACAGTGTGATAAAACTGTTAATTCTCTGGGTCCTCTTTAAGAAATGTGTTTAGTATTGTGATCAGGCCCAGGTCTCTGTGGTTATCAGGCTCTGGCCCCAGGCAAACAGGCGCTAATCAGGGAGGGAGAGGTTTTACCTCTGACACTCCTAAAGTCAGCATACTGTATGTGGTTTACTGATGAACAAGTTACATCCCTTAGGGAATGATTCAATCAGCTCGCCTTGAGTTTCTTATTAGTGAGTCTAGGCTGCCATACACAGTTTAATTGTTTGATTTATTACACTCATTTTGAGATAGTATTTTTTTTTCCATTACTGTGGTGTTTAGGATTATTATCAGAATGATTCAATGTGTTCTCTCTCTCACCTGTATTCGGGAGTAAGTGTTATAGATATACAGGTAACTGCAAACATAAAGGAAACAATTGAGTAAATAAGGGATACAAAGTGTATTGAAAGCAGGTGCTTACACACAGGTGTAGTTCCTGAGTTAATTAAGCAATTAAAATCCCATCATGCTTAGGGTCATGTATAAAAATGCCAGTTGCCCATTATTTTGGGTACCACGGCTAGAAGAGATCTCAGTGACTTTGAAAGACGGGTCTCAAAGGAGCATATGGGGGTGTTTGTGTGTGCGCGTGCGTGTGTCAGCCACCCACCCATCAGAAATCTCAACTCAATTGAACACTTATGGGAGATTCTGGAGCTGCGCCTGAGAAGGGGTTTTCCACCACCATCAACAAAACACCAAATGATGGAATTTATCGTGGGAGAAGGGGGTCTCACCCCTCCAATAAAGTTTCAGACACTTGTAGAATCTATGCCAAGGCCCATTGAAGCTGTTCTGGAGGCTCGTGCTGGCCAACGAACTATTAAGACACGATGTTGGTGTTTCATTTATTTGAGCAGTTACCTGTATGTGGCCTAATGTAAAACGAATTGTTGTTTTCTTTAGTACTTTCATTGTGTTGTTGTTTTTTGAAAATCTTCACTCATATCGCAGAAGTGATATCAGCAAACTCAAGCCATACGCACGTTCCTCTCTGCGTGTGTGCGACTGATTACATTATCTCGGTATTTTAAGCCAGTTTCCAGACCGCTGTGAGTTTGACCAAGTCATAGACAAGATAGGATGCAGTAGGTCCCAGAGTCCCCGCACCCACTTTTAACTACCGAACCACGAAGCTTAAAGCAAGGGAGTGGCTGTTTACTGACGTGTAGTGAAACCCTTTACGCACAGATCTGCGTATTTTGGAGCATTAAAAGCCTCTCCAGTTAGAAAGCTTCTAGTGAGATGACAGCTAGGACTTCGGCTACCCATGTCAGATCTCACTATCCCCCTATCTAGAGAGGCTGTTACAGCGACGACTATGGAGTATCCGACTCGGATTGTGACAGATCAACCTACTAAATCTGATAGAGACCCGAGCATTTCACCCGATGTGCCCTTGGTGAAGAACATGGAATATCAGCACAAGTGAGTTATTATTTGATGTAGCATAATATTTATTACACCCATAAAGATATGACATGTGTAGCTCAGTATTGGGCCCAATCCTACACTAGTGCTTACAAAACTGGTAATGTAGTATAAATGTGACACAAACTGTAGACTGTAGAGGCCAGTCCAGGTATGGTTATATCATACAGGTTTGCATAAGGTCATAGGGCATGTCCTGTGTCATATACACTAATTGGCTCAGCTTATTTTTTTTTCTTCATTTTTCAAATACTTGGAGAAAATGTGCTTTCTGTTTTTTACATGAGCATTTTATAACTGTGAAAATTTTGGAAAATGTAGCCTATATGCTTTGTTACTGTGATCCAACACACTTGCTGTATCAGGTTCTGACAATGCACAGAGAGATTTTTGTTATTTAACTAGGCAAGTCAGTTAAGAACAAATTCTTATTTACAATGACGGCGTAGGAACAGTGGGTTAACTGCCTTGTTCAGGGGCAGTTGCCAGCTCAGGGATTTGATCTAGCAACCTTTCAGTTACTGGCCCAACACCCTAACCACTAGGCTACCTGCCACCCCAGATATCTGTCAGACAGATTCACATGACCTGTTCTGATTGGTGGATGGGAGTGGAGATTAGGAATGGTATGTGAGATCAGGGACGCCTTCTCTTTCACACCTCGATTGTAAGAGTCACTCATTTCTGTTCTTCCTCCACATTATAGGCTAGTTGTTTGGCTGTGCTCTAAAAGAGAAGAGCATCTTAGGTCTTTTCTAGCCTTGATACAAGTTCTCAGTCACCCAGGTGTAAACCACACTTGGGGGGACACTTCAATATCCCCTTACACCAGTGTTAGGTATATTATTTAACCAATTACTGTCAGTGAACACTATTCATGCTTCAAACCAGATATACTCCACCAGTAGCCTTGTTCATACCTCCCAGGCACCCACTGTCTCAGGGTGACTGTTGTCTCAGGGTGACTGTTGTCTCAGGGTGACTGTTGTCTCAGGGGGATTGTTGTCTCAGGGGGATTGTTGTCTCAGGGTGACTGTTGTTGTTCGCTCAAGTGAGGCTTCCTCAAGTGAGGCTTCCTCAGCAACACGCTTCCAGAACACGAGCTGTCAGGTGAATTATTAACAGCAACCCCATATGTTTGAACTGGCTGCTATTGGCAGGAGCTGGGGACAGACAGACAGACAGACGGGGTGAGGTGTAGGCCACTCTGACAGGAGGGAGATGGGGTTCTCTCCCCGGGTGTCACTGATAGAGGCTCCATATCACCTGGTGACACAGGAACCCCCTCTGAGGTAACCTTGTGAATGACTGAACTGATCAGAGTCCTGATTTGATATATACGAAAGCAATCTCTCTTTAACTAGTTTGGTAGTTCTTCTGAATACAGCAATCTATTTTCAGAAGTTGCCCATTCTGTCTTTTCATTGTGGTTTCCAAGTCTTTGTTCCATTCTTGATTGAACAAAAATATTTTTGTTCTAACATATGGATTTAGTTATTACATAGGCTATCCGTTACTGAAATATAAACCTGTTACTGATGATTAGGTGGAGTTCTGTGTGGTAGAGGCTAGAGAGAACTGACCACAATTTCTGCTGCGGCACCACCGACTGCAAAGTTTGATCACACGCAGAGTGTGCTCAATGAGTTGAATCAGGATACATTAATCACGGTACGTGACTGTCATTAAAAAATAAGCAGTGCCAAGTCTCGGAAATCCTTGCCAATACCACTGCAGCCTCCTAAAAAAAACATCACCTTAAATGGGTTTCCTCTAGAGTCTAGATGGACGTGGCTGTCCATGTTGGCAGGGTTGAAGACATATGTTAATGAACTGATAAGAGTAGGACTGTGATGATGTGATGTAGTGCAGTAGGATATAGAGCCCGATACGGCACTACGAGCTGAATGTGCAGCATAAGATATTCTTTAATGGTTGGTTCCCAAGAATATAGTTGGTGAGGCATATCCCAATGTGACCAGCATTGGGCTCAAGTTGATTGATTTCCATGGGCTTGAAGCAAGTTGAGTCAATTTGGCAAAATGAGTTCTACTCTTGAAGGTTTCAGCAACTGGTCTTTGACAATAGGTCAGATTTGGAGCCACATTCAAGCCATGCCATTAAATACTCTTGTACAGCTGATTGGGTATTCTGAAAAGCTTTGACATGCCCATCTGAGATCTGCTTCTCCTCAACTGGCCCCTGTTTGTCTCCCAGATAATCACTTCAGAAACTCCAACTGTCCTGTTTTCCTTTGATTACAGGGTGTTTGTCAATAGGAGTGTACCATTGGAGAACATCAAATGCTATGGCTTTGACATGGACTACACTCTGGCAGGTAAGTTCATCTATACTGAACAAAAATATTAAATGTTTCATAAGCTGAAATAAAAGATCCCAGAAATGTTCCATACGCACAAAATGCTTATTTCTCTCCAATGCACAAATTTGTTTAAATCCCTGTCAGTGAGCATTTCTCTTTTACCAAGATAATCCATCCACCTGACAGGTGTGGCATATCAAGAACCTGATTAAACAGCATGATCATTACACAGGTGCACCTTGTGCTGGGGAAAATAAGGCCACTCTAAAATGTGCAGGTTTGTCACACAACACAATGCCACAGATGTCTCAAGTTTTGAGGGAGCGTGCAATTGGCATGCTGACTGCAGAAATGTCCACCAGAGCTGTTGCCAGAGAATTGAATGTTAATTTCTCTACCACACGCCGCCAACAACATCGTTTTAGAGAATTTGGCAGTACATCCAACCGGTCTCACAACCTCAGACCATGTGTATAGCGTCGTGTGAGCGACGCTATACACATGTGAATAGAATCCCAGTGGTGGAGTTATGGTACGGGCAGGCATAAGCTACGCACAGCAAACACAATTGCATTGTATCAATGGAAATTTGAATGTGATCCAGAATGTGATCCAGAATGTGATCCAGATGTGTACAACAGCGTGTTTCAGTTCCCGCCAATTTCCAGCAACTTCGCACAGCCGTTGAAGAGGAGTGGAACAATATTCCACAGGCCACAATCAACAGCCTGATCAACTCTATGCGAAGGAGATGTGTCCCGTTGCATAACGTGAATGGTGGTCCCACCAGATACTGACTGGTTTTCTGATCCACGCCCCTACTTGTTTTTAAGGTATCTGTGACCAACAGATGCATATCTGTATTCCCAGTCATCTGAAATCCATAGATTAGGGCCTAATGAATTTATTTCAATAGACTGATTTCCTCGTATCAACTGTAACTCATTAAAATCTTTCAAATTATTACATGTTTTGTTCAGTATAGTAGCCCAGTAGACCTACTCCAACAAAGAGAAAATGTGATTGTACTGGTAAAGGGCCAAAAAAGGCAGACTTTTGGAGAAAATCTGAAAATCTATGTCTCATAGATTTCAGGTGTGTAATCAGGGGGGTATACTACAAAGCAGGATTAATGAGTAAACCCACTAACTTTGGTAAACAACCAGAAATAACTAGATTTCCTGATTCATTAAGAAAGATAAACTTAAATTTATTTTTGTTTGTTTGACTATGCCCGTTTCAAGCTTATCCTTAAAAAAAAGAAGTTATTTTAAAATATTTAGGCATGTTAGCTTGATCCTACTTTATAGTATACCGCTCAGAGCTATATTGAAAAGTATATGAGGATAGCAACATTGTTACATTTTCACTGATGAATACTGATTGTTCATGTGTCCTGTGTGTGTAGAGTACAAGTCTCCTGACTATGAGGATCTAGGCTTTGAGCTGCTCAGAGACAGGCTGGTGTCTATAGGCTATCCCCATGAGCTACTGCATTACACCTACGACCCTACCTTCCCCACACGGTGAGTTCTCTCTTCCTGTTGATCCCCCACACATTTGCATACTGTTTATTTTTACATGGTCAGTTTGGTAATACATAACATGACCCTTTACTCACAAATATGTGTTTTTTTTTTTTTTTACTTCTGTTCTACATGAAATAGAACTCCTTAGCATTGTGTTGACGCAAAGCTTGGTTAGTTAGGATGGGGCTCTTCATGGGAGTCTACTTATGAAATGACCCCTAATTATTTTTTTTCAAGTCATTTGTTGCTCTGTGCATTCTATTTCCTGTATCCTTGCCCCAGGGGGACACTATGCTGGAGAAACAGCTGACATTTTATCACTTCATCAGCAGATAGACCTCCTGCAGAGATAGTTTCTCCAAAGGCCTGGTAACAGTAGAATAACAAGATTGGTCAAAATAGAGCAGAAATAAAAAGTAACCTACTGATACTATCAAGAGCAGCCACAAATCTAAAAGATATCATCCTCTATCCCTCTCCCATCCATTCCTCTCTCTGCTTATCTCTGCATAACCATATCCACCCCTGGCTCTCTCTTCCTCCTTTTCATCCCAATCTCTCCTCCCTCCTTAGCGGCCTGGTGTTTGACACAATGTATGGTAATTTGCTGAAGGTGGACTCCAATGGAAACATTCTGCTGTGCAGTCATGGTTTCACCTTTCTAAAAAGGTGAGTGATACATCACAGGAAATGCAATAGTTTGTGTGTGTGTGCGCATGTGGACGGGTTTCATTATACATGAATAGTAAACAAACAACAATTTGACCCACAAGGTCAAATGCTATTTCTAGAGGGTATAGGGTTAGAATTAGTTTTAGGGTTAAGGTTAGGAGCTAGGGTTAGTTTTAGGGTTAGGAGCTAGAGTTAGGTTTAAGGTTAGGTTTTCAGGTAAGGGTTAGGTTAGGGAAAATAGGATTTTGAATGGGCCTAAATTGTGTGACCCCCACAAAGTTAGTTATACAAGACTGTGTGTGTGTGTGTGTGTGTGTGTGTGTGTGTGTGTGTGTGTGTGTGTGTGTGTGTGTGTGTGTGTGTGTGTGTGTGTGTGTGTGTGTGTGTGTGTGTGTGTGTGCGCGTGTGCGTGTGTGTGAGTATACGGTTTGTAATTCTGTAACAGGATGTCCTTGGGTCAACACTGTCACTGAGGGCACATCTGCACAACCACTTTGCAAAGTCATCTAAGCAGGGGAATGACACACACACCCGCACGCGCACACACACACAGCAAATCGGCATGTCTACTCAGTGGGTCATCAGGGTGAAACATGCTTCTGTCAAACATCAAAAGAGCATGGTCACAGAAAACCACAAGGTCAACATGTGACTATTTTCATGTCTCATTTAAAATACCATGTTTTCTGAAAGACCAATATATTATACACATCTTATCAAACTGAATCCACTGAATTTTGTAATTCTCTGCTGGTTTTTACATTTCATAGAAGAAGCAGAATACACTACCTGTGTGTAGGCTATACATTGCAGCTGTATGAAGGAGTTGTTTTTATCTTGTTGAGGGTACAGGAGATGGACTGACTGAGAAACTAGGCTATGAGATGACAGGGGGATGGGCTGTGGGTTGCCCTGCTCTACCAGAGAACGGAGGATGTTGGAGACCAAGGGAGCCTGATCCTGACCTTGGTCAGATCCAACTGTGAGCATCTGTCTCAGTAGGCCTACATACTGCCGTTATATTCAGCTTACAACATAAAACAGCCCCCGTGTTCCTGGTTGTTTCACGGAGGACTGAGAAATGAACGCAAAATATCCCCTGAAACTTGTGTTTCACAGCTAACATGATACTCCACAAGGTGTGCAGGAATGTTAAACGTTTTTTCTAAACATTAGTTGGATGCAGATATGCAGATAACCAGCTCACAAATATTAAAAAGTAGATTTATATCCACCGCCTGGTGCCGTGGGATTTGCGAATGAATGTCTGTATGTGTTTACATGTGTGTTATTGCATGATTACGTGAGTTCCTTATGAGTTCATCTTTGGGTTATTGTGAGTTGTATGTAGGACTATGTGTATTTAGTTTTTTTTATCATGAAAGATGAAAGACTATATTGATTATACTTTAGCTGGACATGTACATAGAGGGCCTGTGCCCATCTTCCAATCATATATCAGGATTTAGATGTCTTTGGGATCCCCTACCAGCAGCGGAGCTATCAAGAGGCTCTGGTTCCAGTTCAAATCCACTCAATCGCCACTGTATCCTTGCCTCATACTCTTATAGTGAGGCAGACTACAGTGTTACTTCAGTGGAGAAGGCCAGTGGATGTTTCTCCAGCTCTAGCTGAACGTCATAGTCAAGAGACTCCAAAAAGAGAGGTCTTGTGACGTTGATAGTGCTGGTGGGATACGTACATTCTGTCTGTTATCTTGTTATCTTCTGGCTCAGTGGGTTCTCTCTGAATGACTCATCATCCAGAAATGCTCCAATAGTAGCTGTTTGGTGTTATTGGGGAGGCTGTCAGACCAGCTTACTTAATGAGGTTCTACTCACAGTATGCATGTTTTTATCATGTTTACACGTCTTAATATGCATCTGTGGCTACTCCTTAATTTGCTAGTTGTACACATACTTTCCTACTCTACAGGGACAAGATCCAAGACTACTACCCCAACAACTTCATTCAGAGAGGCAACACTGACCGCTTCTATATCCTCAATACTCTCTTCAACCTTTCAGGTAGCAACAACAGTGTTATTTTGTGTAGTTCTGTACAATCATGCTGCAGATAAAGTGAAGTAGAGTTACTTTGTAACGGCCCTCCTGCTCCTCCCACAGAGACCTATCTGGATGGCTGCCTTGTGGACCTCTTCACCAGATGCAGCAGATACGAAAAGTGAGTGGACTCTATTATCCTCCTCCCTCTTCTCGTTGCCGACTCTTTTTCTCTACAGCTGTGGGAATAGTAAATCATAAAACATAAGTGAATAATGTGACTGTAGTTTCTGTCCTTATTTTCTTTATTTTTTTTAGCTGCCAGAAAGGCTTCAAACATGGTGACTTGTTCATGTCCTTCAGAAGCATGTTCCAGGATGTTCGAGATGCAATGAACTATGTTCATGATACGGTCAGCATTATACAGTACATTCACCACCCCATCCCGACACACATACTCACACATTATGAAACGTTACTGTCTGTGCCTTTGTGTAAAGACCGACTCTCTCCATTTTGTCATGTAGGGCAGTCTGAAGGAAAGCACTCTGAGGAATTTGGATAAATATGTCGTCAGAGACGTGAGTGAAAATAACTTTGAACCTCCCTTAATTGCTGTTCCATATTGGATACCTTTTTTGGATACAGTATATTGACCAAGTGCTTTGGACATCATTTATGAGACGATACCTCAACTAATTAGTGACGTTCAACAAAGTCTCTGAGATGACCTAAACTTTCTCTATCCAGAGGAATTGACCCGCTCCTTTTCTCTTCTTCTCGATAGCTAAACTTGCCTGTTCTCCTGACTCGTATTAAGGAGGTGGCCAAAGTGTTCCTGGCGACCAACAGTGACTACAACTACACGGAGGTCAGTTGTTAATCAAATCAAATCAATTTGTCACATACACATGGTTAGCAGATGTTAATTTAAGTGTAGCGAAATGCTTGTGCTTGTAGTTCTGACCATGCAGTAATATCTAACAAGTAATATAACCTAACAATTTCACAACAACTACCTTATACTACACACAAGTGTAAAGGAATGAATACGAATATGGTACATGGTACATGATGGTACATGATGGTACATGATGTCCATTCTATATAATACATGATGTCCATTCTATTCAATACATTCTATTCTATTCACTTTTATACTAAGGATGTGTCTTTGTTCTTTTCCCTAGGCTATCATGAAATACTTGCTTGAAACTCCACCAGGTGCCAAGGTTAGTCTAGGTGTCTCCAGTTTCAAATTAAGGAAAAGAGTTTTGGGGAAAAAAATACCATTCATTCTAATGAGCAATTCAACACTTTTTTTCTTAAGTACCCAAAGAAACCGTGGCGCGCCTTCTTTGACCTTGTCGTCGTGGATACCAGGAAGCCACTGTTCTTTGCCGAGGGAACTGTGCTGAGACAAGTGGACACGGTAAGAACGTTTCACTCATCATCACATGGTGTGTATAGAAAATATCCTTTAACACACCTCGCAATTAGATTCATGTTCTAATCCAGAGCCATATATTTAGAGTTATGGCAACTTTTAGAATTGTGTATATTGTTCTAATTCTATACATTCAGTTATATAGCATTGTTTAAATATTCCCCATGTAATGTTAATGGGGAGCTAACATGGCTGCCAAAGAATGTTGAATGTCATGTACAGTGCCTTCAGAGTATTCACACCTCTTGAATTTTTCCACATTTTTTTGTGTTACAAAGTGGGATTAAAATTGATTTAATTGTAAAAAAAAAAAAAAATGCTTATAATAATAATCTACACAAAATACTCTGTCAAAGTGTTCAACTCCCTGAGTTAATACATGTTAGAATCACCTTTGGCAGTGATTACAGCTGTGAGTCTTTCTGGGTAATTCTCTAAGAGATTTCCACACCTGGATTGTGCAACACATGCCCATTTATTATTTTGAAAAGTCTTCCAGCTCTGTCAATTTGGTTGTTAATCATTGCTAGACAATCATTTCTAGGTCTTTCCATTGATTTCAAGTAGATTTAAGTCAAAACTGTAACTTGGCCACTCAGGAACATTCACTGTTTTCTTGGTAAGCAACTCCAGTATAGATTTGGCCTTGTGTTTTAGGTTACTGTCCTGCTGGTAGAAACCAGATTGAACCAGGTTTTCATCTAGGATTTTGCCTATGCTTAGCTCCATTCTGTTTATTTTTTTATCCTGAAAAACTCCCCAGTCCTTAACGATTACAAGCATACCCATAACATGATGCAGCCACCACTATACTTGAAAATATGGAGTGTGGTTTGCCCCAAACATAACACTTTGTAATCAGAACATGTTTTGCAGTTTTACTTTAGTGCCTTGTCCCCCAACAGGATGCATGTTTTGGAATATTTTTATTCTGTAAAGGCTTCCTTCTTTTCACTCTGTAAAATAGGTTAGTATTGTGGAGTTACTACAATGTTGTTGATCCATCCCCAGTGTTTTCCTATCACAGCCATTAAACTCTTTAACGGTTTTAAAGTCACCATTGGTTTCCTTCCTCTCTGGCCACTGAGTTAGGAAGGACGCCTGTATTTTGTAGTAACTGGGTGTATTGATACACCATCCAAAGTGTAATTAATAACTTTACCATGCTCAAACGGATATTCAATGTTATTTTTTTACATTTTTACCCTTCTACCAATAGTTGCTTTTCTTTGCAAGGCATTAGAAAACCTCCCTGGTCTTTGTGGTTGAATCTGTGTTTTAAATTCAATGCTCGTCTGAGGGACCTTACAGATAATTGTATGTGTGGGGTATAGAGATGAGGTAGTCATTGAAAAAACATGTTAAACACTATTATTGCACACAGAGTCCATGTAACATGTTACAAATTTACTCCTGAACGTATTTAGGCTTGCCATAACAAAGGGGTTGAATACTTATTGACTCAAGACAATTCAGCTTAAATGTTTTATTAATTTGTAAAACTTTCTAAAAACATAATTCCACTTTGACATTATGGGGTATTGTGTGTAGTGGGGGGGGAAAAAACAATTTTAAATTCAGGTTGTAACAACAAAATTTGGAAAAAGTCAAGGGTGTGTATACTTTCTGAAGGCACTGTAAATGCGTCATAATGCAGAAACCACATTGGCCCAACTCTCTAAATACATGGCTCTGTTCATATCTATCCAACATAGAACACAGGGAAGCTCCGTATTGGAACATACACTGGAGACCTCCAGCATGGAACTGTCTACTCTGGCGGTAAGAATGAAAATGTTAATCCCAGCTAGCACATAACGATATGTTTCTTAGAGCTTGGTGAGAGTGTGGTTGTCCTATGGTTATTTTCCATACAACCTTCCCACAACTTTCTGGGAATTATGCAGGATAGTTCATTGGCTTTGGAACATTCTCAGCACATTTAAGGAACTTGACAAAAAACATGATATACTTTAACAGAATGTTTCCTAAAAGTTAAAACATGGTTACATGTCATTTAAATTTTGGAAATGTTCTAGGAACATTGGGAATGTTCTCAAATAGTTACGAGAACGTTAAGAAACAACGTTCTTCTGTGGAAATGTCAGTACTTCAGCATGACATTTCCTACAGGTTTTCTCATGGTTCTATTTAAAGTCATGTTCTCAAATTGTTCTGAGAATGTTAAGAAAACTTTCCATAAAAAACACAAGAAAACTTTAGTAACGTACAGAGAACCGTTCTAAGAATTTATTTAAAAACATATACATTCTGTTTTCAGCATCAACAAAACTCTATCTTAAGTGTGTTGGCCGCGCACACTAATTGGCTTAATGAGTGTTTATTTTCTTTTGAAATGGGGTCTGTTTGAGTAGACTAAAATGACCAGCTTTGTATGAGTAAAAAAAAAACATGGCATGCTAGCTCCATCCTGGTGGCACAGTGGACTAATTCCATGGATAGATAACAAAAGATCATAGGTTCGAATCTGACTGGCACCGTGCCACAATTAAAAAGAAATGCGTTTGCATGATTAATACCTAAGTAAATTAATTTCCATGTGTCCTATCTGTGCTGGTGTTCAAAACAGTTTACCAAAACTAAGCTATCAGTCTTATTGAAACATGTTCTCAGAACACTATTTAATTATCTTCATATAACCTATCATTTCTATTTTCAGAACATTACTAAAACCTCCCAGGAAAACTTTCAGGGAACCATAGTAAAACGTTCTCAGAACTTCCCTGAAACCTAAACATGTATGTTTCCAGAACAGGCAAAGTTTTCACTTCCGTTCTCAGAATTTTACCAGTCAGGAAACATATGGCTTCATTCCCAGAACCAATAAGAAACCAAAAACGTACATTCCCCCAACTTCCAAGCAACCAAGCTGGGATATTATCATCAAAAAAGGTAACATTCTAAGAAGAGGGACAGAGAGGAAATGGGAAGATAAGATAAAGGGATTAAGATGGTATTAAATTGAGAGAGGAATAGTGAGTTTCACCCATCTTGGTTTCAGTGGGAGTCATATCAGTGGGTGTCACATCTCCTCAACTTTCCATCCTCTTTTATCGGTCTCTCCTCCCTGCAGGCTCCTCAGACATTGTATGTGACCTGCTGGACGTGAAGGGGAAGGACATTCTCTATGTGGGTGACCACATCTTTGGGGACATCCTGAAGTCTAAGAAGAGGCAAGGTTGGAAGACCTTCCTGGTGGTGCCTGAGCTGGCCAGAGAGCTGCAGGTGTGGACAGAGAAGAACCGTGAGTACAAACATGGTCAACCTCCTCTTCATGACCTCACAGTGACCCTAAAACGGACCTATCATATACCACATACCACATAACGTGGCCACTTTACATACCTTGGGTAATGTAATCTTGGACACCATTTTGATGAGTGTCTCTTTTTCCTCAAGATCTCTTTGAAGAGCTGAAGCATCTTGATATATTTTTAGCTGAGTTGTACAAGTGAGTGGGCTTTTCCTTTGTTCTATGAGTGACACTCGCCTATTATTGCACTTGACAGAGCTGTGCATGATGTTGTCAATCTGACTGGCCTCTCTCCTCAGGCACCTGGACAGTAGCTGTAGAGAGTGCCCAGACATCACTGCCATTCAGACCAGGATGAAGGTAAACCATGCCCACTGACACATAATCCCTCTCTGAGAAATGTTCTAATACAGTGGTTCCCAACTCCAGTTCTCGAGTACACCCAACAGCACACATTTTTGTTGAAGCATCTGACAAAAAAAAAACCTGATTCAATAATAGTATTTACTGTGGTGTTTTTGCAGACCTCACTGTAGTATTTACTATAGTGTTTTTGTTTTATTATCTTGAACATAGAAGTGGAGGCTTTCTCCTAGAGGGCATCAATACTAGAGAAATAAGGTATATAGCTAAAGTATACTTAAGTAATAAGGTATGAGGGGGTGTTGTATATGGCCAATATACCACACCCCACCGTACCTTATTGCTTATTAAGTATACTATAGTTTACTACAGAATTATATAGTAAGTACTGTAGTATTTTATAGTTAACTGTAGTATTTTTTAATGTGGGGTACGTTGCCTTGTGTTTTACAGGTGGTGACCTATAGGATGGATCTGTCCTATGGGCAGATGGGCAGCCTGCTGCGGAGTGGCTCCAGACAGACTCTGTTCGCCAGCCAGCTCATGCGTTACGCTGACCTGTACTCTTCCACCTGCGTCAACCTGCTCCACTACCCCTTCAGTTACCTGTTCAGAGCCCCACCCGTCCTGGTGAGTCCCACCTCAGATATCCCTGTGATAATAACAAGGACATGCATCTCTTCTTGCATAAAATCTCTTGCTGAAATGACCATGAAAAAAAAAAAAATTCTTCCTGATGTTGTCCAGATGCCCCATGAGTCCTCGGTGGATAATCACCCCCTTGACTTCCCTTCACCTGAGTTCTCTGTTCTGGATCAAATCCAGAAGATAGCTGAAGCCAAGGTTGGACACTCATACCTACACAGCTATCTGTTAATTACAAATGTTGCATTTTCCGTTTAAATAAACACTGTATTTATCTGTTAAAATAGACAGTCTTGCTTTAAGTCCTGAAAAGGTATATCTTCGTAGTCCATATTGATTTTAAAATATAACCTTTATTTTCTTACAGAGGGCGAGTGAGGATAACACAGTGGAACTGAAAGACACGTGAGGATGTATTTGACAAAACAATTATTCCGTTTTGACATGACTGTTCCTCCAGATCAAGAAAAAAAGGTGTCTGTGTGTTTTTTGGACTGGCAATTTTTTTAAGACACAATATAAGACATATATAGCGCCACCTGCTGGAAGACAATTTCATAACTCGTTTTTCATCAATCACCCCTGCATTTTCCCCATGTGATCAGTTTGCCAAGGGTTGGGGAAAAGACCATTTGGATAGGCACTGATTCTAGGTTAATGTATATAAGTGAATATTTGTCTTAATAATATATGTATTTTTTTGCTTATCTATTTAGCTACAGTACTTTTACACGTCATATATGCAATACTGATTTTGTTCCCTGTGCAAATGTATGTTAACTTCAATGAGCATGTAAACTAAAACATGTTCAGTGACCATTTATAAAATGTCACTTGTTTGTGATGAATTATTACTCAGGTTGGCTCATTAGCCTATGTTCAATAAGGATGTAGCGAGCTCCTTTGTGGTAGATATGCTTGTTTGGTGGTTATTACTTGACCAAGGTTAGATGGATTTATGACAATTATTACATACAGTATAACAAATATTTACTTTTTCTCTTGTTGGCTACTCTTCACAGCATACCCTATTTTATTTTTTAGAATCCTAACCTAGCCTATGGGGACCATGTAATTAGCTGTTTGTCCTAAACATTCATAGATCAAATAAAAGTAAGGAGTCCAAAACATGTATCCTTTCTACAACGGTGAAACAAAATTACAGCATTTTGACATTAATTTGAGTGTAACAAACAAGGTTATTGAGGTGTATGTACGCTCTCTGCCCATTGGATGGCATCAAATCGCTGTTCTGCGCAAAACGCTTGCAGCCAACTGCACTGTATGCAAACCTATGGGTGGGATGTCATTTCTATAATCGAAACTTGGAAGACTATACTGTAGGTTCATAATGTGTTTCTTCCACATTCAAAATAACAGGGATTTAAACCCCTTTACCATCGAAAGCATTGGTTCATTGTAATGTGAAGTGGATAATGTAACTGAATTAATCGAATAACACACATATTGAATGTTCAAATAAGCTACAGTCATATTGAGGTGCAAGCGTGTGCTACTGGCCCAATGGATGTTTTTTTCGTTGCCTCTCGCCAGATCGTTGAAAATGTTAATAATATCCGATTACTGCATTTGCTGTCAAAATCATTTTCTTAAAGATTTGATTTTAGTAACACAGATTCATAGGCAGAATTTAAGCACGTAAGCTAAGTCATTTGCTCGTATATCCTAATCTTCCAAGTTTTCAGCAGTTTTAAATGATTTATTTAATCAACCTTCAAATGATACAAGAAATATAGGCTTAGTTATATTTACTACATCTCATAAATGTAGAAACCTAGGCCTAATTGGTCTTTTCCGGTTGAAAACATATGGCATATTCTTCCTATTTTCACTGCTAAAGGTGGCCCCACAGATTGAAGCTGGGTCACGTTTGGGAACACGGGTGCGTCATGTGTATCCACTTTGCCCTTGTTCCTCATTCTTCACGAGCCCTTTCTATACAATGGCCAATCATTGCAGTTAGCCGTGACTACAGTTACACAAGATTTAATTGCATATCATTGCTTTTCAAGACAAAAACAAGACAAAACTGTTCAAGGCAATGTGGCCTTTACATAGCCTACAATTTCCCAAATAGATCAATAAATAAATGAAATACAAATGATTCTTTAACTATACAATGAAGACCAATTTCAATGATGAATCAAAATATTTCAATGTACACTATTAGCATTTCATTATTCAGACTCAATCTAAATAAAGACAAAATAAAGTCAGGCATCTAAAGAAAATTAATACAACTATGGCAACAGTTCATTTTAACCTAATGATTAAATGTTTGCAGTTTTTTTTTAATCTTATTTCTCTCAAATAAACATATTTATTTGAGAGACCTCATTTATTCTAACAGCAGACCAACACAAAACCCCGATTAAAACCATAGCTTTTATTCACAGCACATGTACTCACTCAAAAGCATACATTTTAACATTATGAAAATGTTTTTGGGAATCAATTAAAAAAACGGTATTTTGTTTTTGGTGAAACAATTGGGAGTACTTTGTGTCTCAGACAGCCTTGTGAGACCTCTGTATGACTAGCTAATTAACTCATTAACTTATCCTCTGCAGTTAACAGGGTGTAATGGAGCTTGCCTGAGCCACACACAAGTGGTGCTCCAAACCACTGACCTGTTGGATTCAGTGCAGGACTCTGTGCTCTACCCAGTCAGATATGACTGCAGACACACACACCCATGGCACCGTCCCCCATTCCACGCATTCCAGGATTTCCCAGAAAGCAATGCAAGCAAGCCTCAACAAGTCACATTCTTCACTCTGGGGGAATTTCGCACAGTCAAGTGGTTGAGATAGATCTGCTCCACCTTACTAATACTGACTTCACTTCAAGATGAAATCAACTCAATGATTAATAAATATCTTGTCCCTCCCTAAAGCAAACAAAGTCGCTTTTTAATTAATATTCTTCAAAAATGTACAAAGCCTTGGTAAGTACACTACATGACCAAAAGTATGTGGACACCTGCTCGTTGAACATCTCATTCCAGAATCATGGGCATTCATATGGAGTTGGTCCTCCCTTTGCTGCTATAACAGCCTCCACTCTTCTGGGAAGGCTTTCCACTAGATGTTGGAATATTGCTGCGGGGACTTTCTTCCATTCAGCCACAAGCGCATTAGTGAGGTCAGGCACTGATGTTGGGCGATTAGGCCTAGCTCGCAGTCGGCGTTCCAATACATCCCAAAGGTGTTCGATGGGGTTGAGGTCAGGGCTCTGTGCAGGCCTGTAAAGTTCTTCCACACCAATCTCGACAAACCATTTCTTTATGGACCTTGCCTTGTGCACGGGAGTGTTGTCATGCTGAAACAGGAAAGGGCCTTTCCCAAACTGTTGCCACAAAGTCGGAAGCACAGAATCGTCTAGAATATAATTGTATGTCATTTATATGCTGTAGCGTTATGATTTCCCTTCACCTAGCCCGAACCATGAAAAACAGCTCCAGACCATTATTCCTCCTCCACCAAACTTTACAGTTGGCACTATGCATTTGGGGCAGGTAGCATTCTCCTGGCATCCGCCAAACCCAGATTTGTCCATCAGACTGCCAGATGGTGAAGCGTGATTGATCATGCCAGAGAACGCGTTTCCACTGCTCCAGAGTCCAATGGCGACAAGCTTAACACCACTCCAGCAGACTCTTGGCATTGCGCATTGGCGATCTTAGGTTTGTGTGTGGCTGCTCAGCCATGGAAACCCATTTCATGGAGCTCCAGACGAACAGTTCTTGTGCTGACATTGCTTCTAGAGGCAATTTGGAACTCGGTAGTGAGTGTTGCAACCAAGGACAGACGATTTTTATGTGCTCAGCTGTCCCGTTCTGTGAGCTTGTGTGGCCTACCACTTCATGGCTGAGCCGTTGTTGCTCCTAGATGTTTCCACTTCACAATAACATCACTTACAGTTGACCGGGGGAGCTGTAGCAGGGCAGAAATTTGACGAACTGACTTGTTGAAAAGGTGATGTCCTATAACGGTGCCATGTTGAAAGTCACTGAGCTCTTCAGTAAGGCCATTCTACTGTCAATGTTTGTCTGTGGAGATTGCATTAGCTGTGTGCTCGACAATGGGTGTGGCTGAAATAGCCAAATCTACTCATTTTAAGGGGTGTCCACATACTTCTGTATATATAGTGTAGCTGCAGAAATATCAAATAGGCTCAGTAACAGAAAATACATGAACCTAATATATTAATGGGACTGTCTGCTCAGACTGGCAGTTGATGGGGTTTTAAAGAGAAAAATAGAAACAAAAGTACACCAACATTGTGTGACATTGATCAAGGAGCTCGCCTTGAGATGTTCTCCAACACTTACACTTTTTTCTCTGTACAGTTAAGAAATGTTTAATCTTCCACTGAAAGAGAATTGCATTTGGCAGTTGAATGTTAGCTTAAACATAAATTTGATTTAGTTTTGTGCTAAAAACAGAGCTGAGTTTATAATTATTTGAAGCAAAACAATACATTTCCTGATGACACTCACAACCAACTTCCCAGCAGTCTGATCCTTTGAAGGGCTCCCAGATGAGGCACACACAGGAGCGCTCCCTGCACCCCCATCCCAGCTCACCCCATTCCCCACCACCACCATACACAGAATAGGACCTGCCTCACTGCATTCCTCCAAAACACTCCCCTCCCCCACCGATCTGCCTGCCACTACCAATGATGTATATACACCCTGGATTGCTGATCCTGTGTATTGGCCATTGAAAGGCTTTGAAGCCACTGGTCAGCCACATTGGCACTCCCTAGTAA
The DNA here is from genome assembly GCF_901001165.1 of Salmo trutta. NCBI lineage: Eukaryota > Metazoa > Chordata > Actinopteri > Salmoniformes > Salmonidae > Salmo > Salmo trutta. The sequence goes on from NC_042979.1 coordinate 15,051,488, forward strand.
GAGCAGTTCTACATAGGAATTATTTGAATTCTACAATATTTAAATTGAATGTTTCAAGGACAAAATGATGTGTATTTAAGTATTTATTTGTTGTTGTAGTGGGGACAGTAACATTAATAATCTCTAAAAATTTAACTTTAAGGAAAATATATTAATGTCTTCATTTTTTAATATGTTTCGCTAACATAATCTAATTTAAAAGTATGCATTGGATTAATGTGTCTGTAATAGAATAAATGTGACAAAAAGTAATGTATACATAATAATAAATGCATTTCTATGGCTTCCAATTTTTTTTTAAACTTACAACAGTGGGGGAGTGCCAAAATGGCGGCACAGTGGCTTCAACACAGCACCCCCTAATAGTCATCTAGTGTATATATAAACTATTGCCCAGTACAGAGGGTGCTCATTTACTTTGGGGAACTTACACATGGGTACACAACAAGATACTATCACTAAGTTACTGTACAACTTTTTAAACTGGCTTAAGAGACAGAAATTGAAGAATTTAATTTTTTTGCATTTTAAAAGGACATATTTTAGAAAACATCAAGAATCAGAATACAAAACAACTACACAGAAACAAATGTTGTCTAGTGTCTTGCCTTTAACTACATTGAAATATTTTCAGTCTTAGGATGTCATTTGTTTCCTAATTTATACAACTGTGCTCTACTGATGTTTCACTCACCACTATAACTACTTGGAATCTGGAAAACATATTTTACTAAATTAAATTAGGATGTTGGAGTGAGCTATTTAAATCTTTTTACAGTGCTATGTGGGCTACTTTTAGATGCTCCTGTTGAAAAGCACACTGGGGCCACATGTCTATAGTTCACAAGAGTTCACTACTATACTTCTGAAACACAGACTTTGAAAGCAATAAAACTATTCCTGTCTCACCCACCATCCCCTTACCACCAATTCAGAGAGGGCTGAGGCCAAATGCTATGACAATACTATTGCACTGCTAGAATGAATGGTACAGTAGTGCAACATTGTCAAAGCAGCTGACCTCAGCATGTGTCAGCACGTGGACATGGGGACAGCCATTCTCCATTGCCAATAGAAAAGATTCAGCTACAGCTAAACAACTTTTACATAAGCAGCCGTGTGTAGCTCACGTTTCCCATCAATAGTTTGAACATTACTTGGGTGGTTAGATTGCCATAAAATAGAATATAGATTCAAACCTAACAATTTTACAAATACCTGCCCACACCAGATGTAAAATGATCATAGCTGCAAAATACTGTTTAACTGACTCATAACATGTGGGCACAATAACATCTAAAGACATAAAGCTGTACTGACTTAAAATCTTCTGACAGCGGTCCACATGTTCAACTTCAGAAACAAACAACATAAGTTTCATCTTTGTAAAGTAGTTATTAAGGAGCCTGATATTTAGTGTTCCTGTAGCCTCACACACAGCCACATGTGTAGGCCCCTCATATTTATTGTCTGTCAACTCAGAGGGGTGAGAGGTTACGGCAATAGAGGGAGGTGTGGCTCTCCGTTTCATCAGCCAATGCCCTTTTAATATTGCACTGCTCATCTCAATGCCCAGTAGTACAACAGAAAAAGGGCAATGGACGACAACATGGACACCATCAGCCTCGTCTGAAGACAGTAGCTCTTCTTACTCCAATCCTCCTGTTCCACCATGACACTATCAAACAAGCAGTGGCTGATCAACTCTAATCTGCCAGATTAATTGACCCAGTTTAAAAACAAGAATAGGCTACTCCTCACGAAATATACAATGTTTAGAGAGAGTCACTATAGTTAACACCAAGTAGTTCAGGAAATGCAGCAATTTAAGAGAGGGAAATAATGACCGTTATCAAGAAGTAGTTTCTGGAGACAATTCAGAAAAAAACATGCAAGTAGACGACTTGCCCTCTAATTCACTCAAACATGTTTTAAAGGGAGGCCTACATTTTACCAGAACTCCTTTGCCAGAAAAATAGACGTTGAAAGCATAATTATCACATAGGCCTAAACGGTTGTTTATTTTCATTTCTTTCCCTTTAATACAAAACATTTGTCAATCATCTAATTACTTTATACAGGTTTAATTGTGCCTATATAATTTTGAGATGCATCATAAAAAAGATAAGTTGTTCCTCACACAACTGAGAGAAAAGGGGTTTTCCCTGAACTAGTTGTAATGAAATGTATTCTAATTCTGAGAACAGGTGGACATTTTGTTACTGTGCAACGTTTTCATGTAGACTTTGTACTCTTAAAACCATAGTTGAAACTTAATCAGGCACATTTATCATTTGTTCACTTTTGTGTTTAGACTCCGAAATCTTACCTCAACAACCAATAATGTATTATGCCTTTTTGTCGTATTATCTGTGCAACAAAATAACAACTCAGAGGTAGGCTATTTAAAAGATAATTAGATAAGCTTTAATATTTAAAAAAAATAATTTGTCAGCCATTCAGGCGATAACTTTTGAACATAGCATTTTGCTCAACTCATGAAATTCATCTACAGCTGCTAGTGAATAGACTACCTTAGGCCCTGTAATATAATAAACGTGGTATTACTTTATAACAAGACAAATAAAAAAATATGGAAAATGTACAAAACGAATAGCCTACGTGTAAATTGCAAAGTAGACCAGTGTTACCTCTGTAGCCCCCATGGATTACAATTACATAATTCAGATCTTTCACATAGGCCTAATACCAACAGAACACAAACTTGTCAACGAACCTTTGTTTTTCTTGAGCTTTCAACTTCTATTTCAAAAGGATACTTATCAGTAGCAGGAATGGATACAATCTGCAAACCAAACGTGCCAGCTCTCTCACTATCACACAGACGACTTGTTACATAGCCTACATGGACTCTATGCACAATCCATGATCGTGAATGTCGCTCACAATTCTAATAGCCAGCAAATTATACGTGGTGCATTGATTTAGGACTAAACATGCATTTTTCCTGATTAATCCAGAATGAGGAAAACACAAACTGGTCGAATCTTGTAGAGGGAGCTCTTCCTTGCCCAGTCTTTATAGCAAGGTCCTGATGCGCATGAAAATGATAAACCCTTCTTTTGATGTTCTCTTCCCTTAATTATTTTTAAATATCACTCTTCTCCACCCTTCCCAATTTGCCAGTTTCGCCCTGAGCTCCCGCCATTTCCGCCCAATACTACTCACACAGAGGACCCCCCAAATTCATAAATGATACCTAGCCAAGGGAGGGACCACAATCAATCCATCAGGCAAAAAAAATCTGAAAAGTTGACCAAAAATATAGGGACAAAACCCACTATGAACCACAACTATCTGTCCGCAACATTAGGAATTTCTCCCGCCATTTCAAAACGCCTAAGTATAAAGCCATTTCTCTCGCGCTTGTAGATAAAATAGCAAATCTTTCATGCCCAACCGCACGGCCTCCCAGATCCAGCCTCCATCTTTGACTACTTGACATTCAGAGGCTGCCGGAGCAAATTCCTCGTTTGCATGCCTTCTACTGATTGGCTTCTTCTTGCGCTAGTCTTTGCCGTATGATAAGCCATTGGTTTAGTTTCGAGGTGTTCAACGTTTTATCGGTTCCAGGATTGGTCACATAGGCTACAAGGAGCACCACAGCCTGTAATGAATGCATGATTAACTATCTTCCATTCACAAATTTCTCATCACCATTACTTTTCAGTACACTCTATCCACCCTTTTCGACTGTAAAAGTCACACGCGTCTTTAAATTGATTATAACAGGATTAAACCATATTGATTACGATAAGGCTATGCTTGTGGATGTTATTAGGGTCGAGGCTTTTTGACCAGCCAACTCAACAAAACAATATTATTATAATAATTTTTTACCAAAACTTAGTCAGATAATAGTTAACAATGTAATGCATTTTAATATTTGTACTACATTAAATATGCTTGTGTTGCCTTTTTGTCACTGGTGTCACCTATATTTTAATGACAATTCAGGCTTTCCAGAATATAGTTTGACTATTTAATTTGCTTATATAATCAAAGACAGAAAAGGTTCATGATAATATTAAGAAATGTTTTTGATTAGTAATAATGGACTTTAAACAAAAGCAATGTTTCTATAATAACACCAGTGATGGTAACCCCAGTGACTAGTACAACTTTCTTTTTGTTTTGCCATAACACTACACAGCTGATTCAAATGATCAAAGCTTGATGATTAGTTGATTATTTGAATCAGCTGTGTAGTGCTAGGGCAAAAAGCCAAAACGTGCACCCCTTGGAGTCCCATGTACAGAGTTTGGGAAACCCTGGACTAGTAACACCAAATCTTCAGAAAATACAGAATATCTAAGTAGGCAGCCACAGTAGCTCAAACCACACTTCTTAAATTGTAAATTAATCAGAAAACCATGTGATTTGATCAATTATTTTAATCAAATGTCCTTTTCCCCTTACTATAAACTGTGTAACACCAGTGACACATCCTAACGCTTCGCTTGAAATGACCAACTTAATCATCAAATTGCTAACAAATGAAAAGAGAGTGCAGACCCACCATGAACCTTTGACCCAGTAAGAAGTTGTCAGGATGTTGCATTTATTTAAAATGTTTTTATTATCATTATTTATTATTATTTTATTTTTTTATAGAAGGGTAACACCAGTGACATGAAATTGATATTTGTAATATTTAGTTGACATTTTAGTAATCCACTAAATAACTATAATACTTTCCTTTGTACTACGACATTAAAAAATAAATTGTTTTACTCAAAAGCACAACTTATAAGCACAACTCCTGACCCGAAGGACCAGACATTTTCCTGGTACTGACCGTATTCTACAATATGTTTGCAAAAAATGTTTGCAATATAACTGTCTTACATATGTTTTATTAACAATAAAACACTTCAATTTAAACAAAAACATATATTTTGTGTCATTATCTGAAATTTGTAGGTGTTTTTCCTGGTGGTTAAGGCGGGAGACAGGAAGCCACCATTTTCGTAGAATGATTGGCTTTAGGACATATGTTAACCTCAATCCCACTCAAGATATGTATAAAGTAGCCTAGTCTATAATAAATAGTTATTTGTGATTAACTAAATAACCCCATATTTAAAATGTTAGACCTATTAATATTTTAGTCAGAGATGTAGATATTTGGACATAGACCTCCACCCATCTAATTACCAAGATTTAGTTAATAAGACTTGACTCCTGCACACTTTTGTACACACAGCTATGCCACTCAAATAAGCAAATAATACATTTGACACTTCTTAAAAACACCCAAAAGTGTATGAATAGTATGTAATTGGGCTAATTTAAACTCTAAATGAAGTATAAGGACTGTTGTCTCCAGTAGTGACGACTGTTTGAATTGTTTCATGACTTGAATATAGACTATAGATTTTTGGGAGCTCTCAGGTTGGTTCATAACTGTGAAGAGGACCAGTGGGGCGGTCCCAGTAGGCAACTGAACCCTTGCAAAGCTTTGATTGACGCCTGGAGGAGAGTAGTGGGCTGTGAAATCTGGCATTCCTGATCAGGGGAGCTGAAATAATGGTATTGTCCTGTGGGGGAGGGCCCACTTTTCACCACCCCACCCTACCCCACTCTGAAGGGATCTGATTGTGCTGCCAATCGGCAAAAAATGTTTGATGTAAGGCGGGGCATGATGAATTCAGAGGGATACAGAGATATTATAGGAGGCCAGTGATGTTCTCTATCTCTTGGTTTACACATTGCCGTTAAACACCACAGAAGAGGAGTTCTTGGTCTCACTGTCCCTCTGTTTCTCACTCGTCTCTTTTTATAAAGCAGTAGGCTACAGAAAGTCTCTTCATCACCACTCCTTAGTTTATCAGAAGTAGTCTGATTAAACTGTGTTTTCTATATAAAAAGAGGAGAACAGACAACAGTCACGAACATTGATCAATGCTCCCGCTCTGGACTTTGAAGGGTTTGTGAAAGGTGCCACTCAAACAAGTTTCTTGGTAGCAAGTCTTCGTTGCCCCCCCAAACCTCATTCATCCCTCTTCGACCTTGTCTTCAAAGCCCCGGCTTAGTATGGGATGCAGTGTATCTCTTGCCATGTCAGAGCACAATACAGACCAAAGAGATCATTACAAATTAGAACTACTATCGATTTTGCTCAAGATTGCAAACTGACGTAGAACCTGAATAGAGAAACATGAACATTTTCATGAACATAAGTTACAATATGCAATAGATCAATCTATGAACGAGAATAGAGGGGAAGCTAAAGGAATGGAAAGGGGATGAGATTTGACAAGATACTGGCCAATGAACTGTCATTTATTGTCTCACTGAGATAAAGGTTATTGTTGGTCTGAGAGAGACTTGCCATGGACAGCAAATAAGAGGTATTGATAGGAAAACATTTGTGTAACTGCATTTATGGATTCCTAAGGGGAACTGAATTCAATCTAAAATAAATAAATGATTCTCTGGGAGAGAGAAGAGCAAGGTAGAGAATGAGATGAGTTTGAGTATTGCGACAGTAAAAAGAATCCCAGCAGAATAGAGAAACTTTCATGTGTCATCTCATAGTATCCAGAATGTTCACTTCAACCTTTCTAATAATGATTCATCCAATAAGAAATAAGCATCTGTTTATTCGTCTGTTGAGTTTTGTACCAAGGACTTGGGTTTGTGGCACAAACAAAACAAGATTATGAGTGGTAATGTAAATACTAAAATGTATTATGATAAAAACTATTATCTTGTTAATTAGATCTTTATTCTTACTATCATTATCAGTGTTGTTGACCTTATTATAATTACATACAAAATACATTAAACAAAAGACTTGTATAATCCATTTTTATAATTAACTGACTTATAATTAAATGAACTAATGAATGTATCTTTTGTGGCAGAATACCACTGATATAATCAATAATGCATTTGTACAGTCTAGGTTTTCAAGCTAGATATGTTCTGTCCTCCCTGTGCAAAGTGGTAACTTTAAAATAATTGAGAAAGATGATTTGATTCATTACTGTTTGCTCATTGCTATGACATCTAGTTATTAATTCAACTCTAAAAACAGAATTGCGTTGGTTATACATGTATACTCATTTCATTCATGTGATCAAGAATGAACATTAATACAAGTTTCATTTAAACTCCTTGATGTGATTGAAGCATTTGAATCATAATTGAATCCTAATATTTTCAGAATTGTACTTGATGAAATTGTGAACATGTTGATGTACTGTTCAACTCAAAACAACAAACATCAAGAGAGAATTGACTTTAGTTGTGCTTTTGGAAGGGCAATTGTATTTTATTGAAAAGGAATATCCTTCCCAAAATAAGATACATTTTGCAAATGAACAAAATATATTTTAAGATAACGAAATAAGTATTTTCCAACATTATATCACAGGTTTTCAGGGGTGTATTTACTTACAAACAAACTAAATATTTACCCAAACGCTTTAATATTTCATATGAAAATCTTGAATAAAGCTGGTCATAGATATTTATATATTCAATATTTAGGCAATTTACTGTTTCAACAAACCATTGCAAACATATGATTAAGAATGTAACAATTCAGACATGTTTATTTGATTATGCTGCTATTTAAGATTCAACGTAGACTGTATTGCAACATTTAGCCAAGTGTCTGTCTTCAAAGTATTAGTAACACTAAGGATAGACATTCCCTGCTATTTCTGCATTCCAAATAGAGGGAAATGAGCATACAATCCTCTACCCAGCTTTAGCTTTGTCCTATATATGACCAGTTCAAATTCTATCTTGACGTACCCCACACACACACACACACACACACACACACACACACACACACACACACACACACACACACACACACACACACACAACACACACACACACACACACACACACACACACACACACACACACACACACACACACACACACACACACACACACACACACACACACACACACACACAAAAAAAATCCAAGCAAATAATTAATAGCCTTTTCCAATAGCATATTTGAAGAGTGTGAATCCTGAAAAATGTGGTGAAATTAAATTTTTCATGCTTTGATTCTAAACTCTGAACTGTGAGATGTCATGGGGCTGAGAGGATCCTTTTAAACATTGGAGTTATTGTTCCCTTCTTTTTTCCAAACTCCCTTCTTCCTCTGCCCTTTAACCTCTCCCAACCCCCATCCCTCCATCCCCCATCTCTCTTCAGATTCTGCCTCATCAGGAGAAGGGCAAACAACTGATGGATAGTCATTGATAATTTCCCAACCAAAAAAATGTTAATGGATTCGTTTTTTTGGTGAGTGTGGGGGTGGGGTGTGAGTGTTCCCCATATTTCTCACACAGAGAGTAGACCCCACCTCTAGCACCCAGCCCCTGTGTGTGCTGTGTACCCGGTCTCTACCACAGAAGGCTCCCCTCCTCTCTCCCTCCAGAAACAGGGTCTATCCACTGCATGCATGACATTCCAGCTGTGTGGGTGGCACTGCCTTTTACAGCGTCTCCAGCAGAATGGTGACTGGTTCTGAAGCTCAGCACCACAGAAAACATCTCAGACGTTCCATCTTAAGCCTGACAGTTTCTCCAGGCGCTTGGGAGTGTTGCTTTGGAATGTAGTCATGGTTCAGCTGGTGAAGTTGGGTGAGAAGTGTTTGTGCAGCGTGTTAAAACGTTCAGAAGTTCATACAACTGATTGTGAAATTGACCAAAGGATAGTAGATCATTATAGGAGTAACTGGTAATGCAAGTGCATTTTTTAAAACAATTTATTTTTTATTTCATTTTTTAAAACTTGTTTTCAGATAAGCCAATCCCATCACATTTATATCCACCATCCAAAGCAAATGATGAAGGACATCATACTGGTAATTACATAAATCAACATTGTTGAGATTTATCTTCTTGTAAGAATGGCATTTTACATATACATATAAAGAGCAGCCCACTCGACCTGTCTCTTCCGCTCTTTGGTGTACGCCACGATTGTTTTTCTTTCCACTCTGTGACTGTTTGAGTCCAAAGGATGAAAACCCGACCACATTGACTGAACTTCAGAGGAATTCTTCACTTTATGTACTGAATGCCCTCCGGGTCAGAGGGCCAGAGGGGAATCCACTTGCGCCCGGGCAGGCAAACCTTATTTAAACAAGCCTGGAATTCCAGAGTGGAGGACATGATGGAAGGGGAGAGGAGGGGGGAGAAACCTCTCCCATTAGCATGGGTGTGAGCATGGGCCACAACCAGCACATGCATGCACACTTTGATAGTAGGCTACCTGAGTTGGGTAATTGTACTAGATTACCTGATTTTGCAGAAGTTATAAAGGCCTACAAAAGACTTTGTAATATGTTATTACTGAATAATAAACATGCTTATTCTGTAATTAGATAACATACATTTTTCATTGAGTATGATTTTTATCATTCTGTTTTTGACCATAATATGCTAACATGAGTGATGTCATTGTCAAAACAGTTCTCCTTGGCAGATAGAAAATAATGATTTGGCTCAGAAAACCTTACTCTCTCAAGAGTAAATCACTTCTCAATCTACTCAGTGGTTGGCTAGTTCTTGGGCTGCCCTTGTCTTAGATGAGGATTCCTGTGAAAGGGACTTAAGGACCTCTTCACACAGAACCCTACATTCCAATGGTGGGTTGACTCCTTATTTTAGGACACCTAGCTTGACGAACCGTGTTCCAGATGACATGCTACAATCCCCATGGCCCCGGTGGATTCGTCTAACTGGCAAATACGTGACGAGGGGCGGACCCTGGGAATTCAAAAGCCCCGGTCTTTCGCTCTCTCTGCCTTGACCTCACTGACCCTTCCCAACCTCCAATGTCCTGGAAGCCCTCTCCCTTCCTGCCCCCCCTACGACCACCACCTTTAACCATTTCAATCTGGTCCCTCTCCTTCTCCCACCAGCACTCCCTCTACTTCTGTCAAATGGTACAGAATTCCACGCCATATTTGCTAGGTGTGAGAGCCTTTAGATTGACAGGTATTTTGTAGTTATTCTGATAAATGTCTGAAGTGGACAAGGAGGGGTAGTTGTGGTTTCAGTAAGCTGGACATTTCAGCCAGGGGTCTGTAATAATGTCTTCTGGTAATTCAACCTCATGTTTTCACAGCCCACCCCCCTCCAACAGCATATTCAGATCCTGGGCAAATTCATCATCTTAATTCCCACTTTCCTATTTAGGTAGACAAGTGTAACCGGATCAGAGGTGGTGACTCAGCGGTTTTGCCACCCATCGCCACGCTTGGTCCAGTGGTCTTTCACACTGTGCTCTATAGAAATCCCTGACTCAGCATCTTTGGTGCGACACAGAAGCAGCCATTTTCCCACAGAAGGTAAAAAGGCTCCTCCATGCTAGAGCTTCCAATAATCCTTCAACGTTCTCTGGTGGACCTAGTCTAGAGCATGGAAAACAGAGTATAAAGGCATCTTTAGAACATAGAATGATACACATCAATTCTGTCAGACGCTCCGCAGGGGTCAAACACACAGGTAACATACTGTACCTTACAGCTTCTTAAATGGGTAGCCTTTCAGATCACGGGAGGCATACAAAACACCTGACACAGCCCAACAACACACCTCTTTCCCCATACAGATTGGTGGATGCTAATCAGGGCTACTTAACCAATCCACAGAGGGTACATGAGAAGACTCATGAGACCGTAGGCTTACTGGTAAAATACACAAGGGGGTACTCCCGGCAGAGCAAACTTCAGGTGGTGGTACAGTAACCGAAAAATGTTGGGAACCACTGACAGACCATCCAGTGCTTTAAAACCAATCAGCAGACACTTTCAGCAGTGTTCAAACTGAGAATATCAGTATTGTTTTAAGGTTTAGAAATAAAGGGCAAAAGCATCAAATACTAATTCTCTTGTGGGATCCTAAGTAAATTCTTTGTGAAGAATACCATATGCATAATTCACATGCAGTGTGGATGAGGGAGCTATTCATATCAGACTTGCTCATGTCTAGTTTCATTTTCAACCGACCTCAAGCATCTGACTTGGACAGTGTCGCCATCCAGTGGCATATCTTGGAAATACAGTATCTTTCCATAAACGGCATTTTGCTCATATTTTATTTCATAACATATTTCAACATTATTCCTTATTAAAAAAAACAGAATATTCTGAATATAAACTACCAGTAACATTGGCATCATCACAGAGTATGACTGAATTGATCAAACATGATCCCCTGCTAATGTAGCTAGTGTGAAAGTAATCTATGGAAAGGTCTCAACTTCCTCCCAGAGTAGCTGATACAGAACCAATACCAGTGTAAGTTGAACAGTGAGTCTGACATGACCCCAACGTAAGCCTGTATAAAAACAGCCGTACACAGGAGCCATACAGTTAGAGTCATGTTTATTTACAGCAGAATCCTGACAAGGGGGAGAGGCACAGGGAGGGGGATTAAGAAGACAAAATATTTTAGATTCAGCTCATCAAGGTCCATGTTTCACTAAACAGTTCTTACTTTATTCAACTTATTGTATACAGAATCCATTCAGCTGTAATGTCAATGCACCAAAAGAGCTAGAGCCCTCTGCTGCAAGGGAGGAGAGGAAAGAAACGAAACCTACAGCACTAAGAAAAAAAGAAAAGAAAAACGAATACAAAGGGGATAAAAAGAAAATCTTCCATAAAAAATGAAAACAAATTTTTCTTCAATTATTTATCACCATGATCGGCATTGTTTTTTTTTTTATACATTTTCTTTGCCAAGTCCATAAAGAGGCAGAGGGGAGTTATTTTTTTGTAGTTACATGAAGTCCATGATGTTGAGGCCGTCTGACGGTGGTCTGTCCCACAGCCAGATAATGTCCAGGTAATGATCAGCCAGACTGAAGTCAGGGCTGAACGAGTCTCAAATCTGCCAGCTGGCCTGTTGGGTCACAACTGTTCAGAGTCCTCCAGACCCCTGGCCTTTGTCCATGTAACGTTCCTCTGTGCAGCCTTGCTGGCAAAGCTCAGTGCCTTGGTTTTGGCCAGGAGAGAGTTTGAGCTGTTGATGCAGTCTGTGGAATGACACACACTGTACACTTGACATGCAAGGCCAGAGAACCAACATAAAAATAAATAAAAAAAAAAACAGGTAAAGAAAACCCAAGACAAACTGCATGTTCCATTCAAGTCTCGCTCTTCCTCTGATTCTCTCGCTCTCACACATACATAGCTTCAATGATATTGGAATTAAAGTATGATCTAACTGACAAGCACCACAAACTGTGGGAGGAATGACAATCCAAAAACTGCTGGGATACTAAACCTTTGACAGTAAAAACTAGCTATGGGTTAGTTTGAACCTCTCAGGGTCCATTGATTACAATCCTTTATTAAGCTGAATCCCTCAGGGGTGTAATAGAGATTTCCTCTCAAGGTCCATTAGACATTATGGAGGTAATGCTATATGATCACACACACAGACAGACACCTCCAGGTACAGACATGGCACATGTCAAGGGTTATCTAGGGGTTTCCCAATGTCCATTCTGTCACTCGTGGGAAGAAGTGTGTACACAAGGAAAACTCCCCCAGTGTGACTATCCTTCCAGAACAAAGCTGCGATCCAAGTCAGAGATTTGTCACTCCACGAGTCGAGTCATTGTCGATGTCTTTATACCTGTGCTGGATCTAAAACATTATTAAATTGTTCATAATGAAATAACACAATCTCTCATTCTATGCTCTCTCACACACACACACACCCAAACAACATGACACCCAAATGTGTGTGTACACATATTTACAAAGAGAGATGCATCCCCATCAATAGCAGGGACACATTCACAATTTATAATGCATCATTTCTGTATATGCCAAGAATAAAAATCTTTTCTAAATAAAATACATGTTTCTGTGATGGGGCAGCAAATGACAGAAGGTGGGAGATTGTTAGAGGGGGAGGAAGATTGAGGGTGTAGAGGAAAGAGAGAGGTGTTCACGGAACAGGAGGGGGATGGCAGAGACAGAGGGAGGGAGAGTGATGAACCATTCCTTCTTTCTCTCCCGTCGGCTGCTGGTCCTGTGCACCGATGTCATTGTCCTGCGTAGTGGCGGCAGCAGCAGCTCTGCCTACTCTCTCTGCGGTTCATACCAAATCATTCCAGAATAATAATTACAAGATTTGTAAATGACAAAGACCCAGTCACGTCCCACAACCAGTAATCCATATAAGGGGAGACCTGGCCTTGGAGTCCGGCAGAGTCAGTCAGATACATAAATGGGAAGAGATGGAGGGGTGGTATGGCAGTAAGACAGAGGGAGACCAAGAGCAAAAGGAGAGAGTGAGAGGCCTAGCAAAATGGAATGGGTCATGGGAAGGGAGGGGGGATGGAAAATAAGGAAAGGATAGAAAAGGAGGGAATATAGAGGGAAGGAAAGAGAAGGTCAGGAAATGTGAGAAAAGGAGGGAGACTGAGAAGAAAAACGAGTTGTCTGGCAATGAGGTCCACACACTGGTGTCCATATGAGAGGTCTGCTGCTCAGAGGATGGGTGGAAAGAATGAACGAGTGATGAGGACGAGGCCTCTCTTCAGTGCACACGCTCCCTCTACTCTCATGGTCCTCCCCACGCTGGCTGTGTTCCCAGGGTGCATCATACCTCTAGGAAGCGGGAGCTGCTGGCCTTGGTGTGGAAAGGCTCTGACCACATGCGCCGCAGGTCTCCCTGTAGGACACACCAGAGTTCGATTTTTATTTAACTAGGCAAGTCAGTTAAGAACAAATTCTTATTTACAATGACGGCCTACCCCGGACGATGCTGGAACAATTGTGCACCACCTTATGGGACTCTCAATCACGGCCGGATGTGATGCAGCCTGGATTTGAACCAGGTTCTGCAGTGACGCCTCTTGCACTGAGATGCAGTGTGAGACCACCGCGCCACTCAGGAGCCCAAGTGATTCCCTTTACCTACCACACTATTGAATGCAATCCTCACCCAGATGTGATATGGCCAAAATATTATATCATAGTATTTTGCCCCAAAATTGGATGGTATTTTAGTTTCTGAATTATAAAAAAGTTGTACATTTGCTTTATGAGCAGTGAGTGTTCCTAGGGTAGCAACATATACATTTTAAGTGATTTCAATGAGTCTCAGTTCTGATTGTTTTATACTGTTCAATTCAACCAAAACAAATTTCAGTACTTTTATAATTTCTGCATTTCCTGCACTCAATTGCAGTGGTGGAAAAAGTACCCAATTGTCATACTTGAGTAATAGTAAATATACATGAATAGAAAATTACTCAAGTGAAAGTCACCCAGTAAAATACTAATTGAATAAAAGCACGTGGTTTTAAATATACTTAAGTATCAAAAGTTTAAAAATCACTTCAAATTCCTTATATTAAAGCAAACCAGATGGCACCACTTGCTTGTTTTTTTATTTACAGATAGCCAGGGGCACACTCCAACATAATTTATAAACAAAGCATGTGTGTTTAGTGAGTCCTCCAGATCAGAGGCAGTAGATGACCAGGGATGTTCTCTTGATAAGTGCATGAATTGGACCATTTTCCTGTCCTGCTAAGCACTCACAATGTAACTAATAATTTTAGGTGTCAGGGAAAATGTATGGAGTAAAAAGCACAGTATTTTCTTTAGGAATGTAGTGAAGTAAAAATTGTCAAATAAAAACAACTTAAGTAGTACTTGAAAGTATTTTTATTAAGTACTTTACACCACTGCTCAATTGAGAAGTTCCACACTGCCATGTAGGGCTGCACAATATGGGCAAATAATCTAGGGTTTATTTTTAACCAAATGTTGCAATTGCGATTTGACTTGTGAATTTGAGCAAAACTGTTGGAATCATGGAAATATGACTATTCTAATTCTATAGTTCGAATATAATAGTGGCCACTTTGAATATAGTGTTGTTTGAGATGACAATGAATTAAAATGCCAGAGAGGAGTGATTGTGACAGGGTAAGAACTAAAGTGCTGATAAGTGTTTCCTAGGGGACCCTATAAGCTTTGGCTATATTGCAGGTTCTCTCAGCTACTTCACGTGGCTGACATTTCTTTGCTTTAGAAGATACTGTTGCAAACATGCCGATTTAAGTCTACACCGTCACTGGTAATATCCGGCTGTATTAGCTAGCTACGTTTGCTCTTACACAGTACATTCATTTGCTAGCTAGTATTAGCATCTCACAAGATTTAGGGCAACTTGCTAAGACAAACTAATGTAAGAAACAAACTAATAGTGTCATTATAGAACGCTAGTGGATTTATAATAAGAAGCAAAGTGAAAACAGCATTGTCGTCATCAACATTGTTACATGTGCTGCATTGACCATGCAGACTGAACGAAAGTCTCGTGGTTGAGGCACATCAAACGCGCTCCTTGAGTGACAGGGAGTGTGGCGAGGTCTGTGTGGAAAGTGGCACGGAGAGAAAGAGCGGAGAGAGATGACTCAAGTAGCGAAGTAAACTATAAAAATTGACATTACACACGGCGTATCACATTTAACAAACCAAACATTCAAATACCGGTATAGAAGGCAAAGTAAAAACCCAAACCGGTCCCTGCATCAATACCGGTATGTCATAAAATACCGTATACCTCCCACCTGTGTTAGAGGCTATCCTCAACATCCATTACCTCTGGTCACTGGCCTGGTGTCTTATCTGCCTTGAACCTGGATTACTCCTCTACCACTTAAGCACTGCCTCCATTGGTTCATCTCAGTCACTAGGCAGCTATAGGAGACATGTTCTAAAGACGTCAACATTTTTATCCGTTTGACAGGGGCAGCTTTTTGTCAAACTTGCAGAAAATGAAGTTGGAAACAGTGTTTCTCAAATAAATTGTATTTTTAAGGTACGCTGGGCATGTGACAATCATCACTCCACATTTAATTCTAAATGCCTACTGCTTGCTAAATCTATTTCAGCTATAATAATATTTCTTTGCAAGACAAGGAATTTCAAGAAAGCCTGAATTGCTTTGCCTTGCTTTTCTGGTTGGCTGAATGCAAGTTATCATCCAATTATTGAAAGATCTACAGGAGTGCAAGTTTCACCATGGCGATACATTGGTAGCTACCTAAGACATGAAACAGATAGGTGGGAGTTCACCTAAATGGATAATGGAAACACTTCATTTTTTATTAGACATTCTAGTTTTTTTGTTGCAAAAAAGTGTTTATTTATTTTGTGTGATGGCATTACATCCAGCTGTTTTTATCTAAACAACACAGTTAACTGGAAATGCACCGTAGCAGGCAATTGCATCCATTTTCTATGACAACTTTAAATGTCGACAAAAAAACCCCAACTCTACACAAATGAATGGAAACAAAGCTTCTGACTGTCAGCATTCAGTCTAAACATTTACACAAGCTTTGTGTCCTATAAAATGATTCCCCAGCAGTACTGCTATTTTGTCTGACCTCTTAACTTACATAAATGACTAACGCCATCACATTGTCCCCCACCGCTCCCCCCTTTTCCAGAACCCCCCCATATGTACCTTCAGGTAGGCCATGGTGAGCAGAGGCAGCAAGGTGAAGGGTACCAGGTAGAGCAGGGCAGGCTGAGCCGCGCGGTGAATTCTGGAGGCCACAGTGGCAGTCAGCAGGCCTGGAAGGAGCGGCGACAGGTCAGAAACACTCATACTATGGAGTTTAAGGTAGACTACACAATGTGACATTGTGTACAGAGGGAGGCTTCCCTGTACTGCATACACAATACAACTAAATTCAAAAATCAGCCAAGAATGACACTATTGTTGTTTAATTCTCTAAGCATGAAGTCACCTCCCTTTATATTATTGCCACTAGTCTAGTTAACCAGACAACAGCACCCTCTACTGACTGGGTTCAACAAGTCAGAATGTGGTTCTCCGTTACATCAGTGCTGCCCAACTCTGTTCCTGCAGAGCTACCGTCCTGTTTGTTCCAACCCTAATCTAGCACACCCGATTCGAATAATTAAAGGTAGACTTTGGGCACGAAAAAAAATGTCCAACTCCGCCTCTTTCTCAATTTTCAAACAGAAATGGGGTGTGCCTTTGGTGATTCATCGTTGTGCTACTCTGGTCATGCGCACCTACTGGAGGGTAAGCTCTCCAGGGACAGATTTGGGCAGCCTTGTGCTACACGACGGTTCCTCCCGTCTCCATCTCTCACCCTGTCCTTACCCACAAAGTATCCTATGAGAGTGCAGTGGAAGTAGGAGACGCGCCCCATGCGTCCAGGCGTGCCTGGTCCCCCCGCCTCCCCGCTGGCCTGCTTCTTGTAGTTGTCGTAGCGCAGCACGAAGCACAGCAGCAGCCCGGGCATCACTATGTCCCCAATCCCCAGCATGGAGAAGTGACTGCCTGTGGAACTGGAGGGAGAGAGGGATGAGATAGGGAGAAAAGAGGAAAAACACAGACAACCAAAACACGGTGAAGGGCAGGATGCAAAGAGGGTAATAAGGAGACAGCAGGAGGGGACAAAGCAGGACAGAGTGGGAGGAAATGCAAGCTTGAGTTTCAGAGCTAAGAACAGCTGTAGTGAATGCAGTTGGAGGTTTAAACATAGATCCACTCCCCACGGTGAGGCTGTGGTACCTGGGGAAGACCAGTTTGCCCGGCAGGGACAATCGGGGGACGTCGCGGCCCATCCCAGGGCCCAGGTGGAGCTTCCTGGAGAGCACGTCTAAGGGGTTGTCAGCCGGCTGGGTGGCCACCTTCACCATCACGTTGCTGTTGAAGATGTAGGCCGAGAAGAACACCTACAGGGCAGACAGAGGAGTTATCTCCGGTGGCTCAAGCGATCCTTGGA
Organism: Salmo trutta; assembly: GCF_901001165.1. NCBI lineage: Eukaryota > Metazoa > Chordata > Actinopteri > Salmoniformes > Salmonidae > Salmo > Salmo trutta. The sequence goes on from NC_042979.1 coordinate 15,069,298, forward strand.
AAATAGCCATGTTTGTAGTTCTGTCTTTGACATGTAGTCTAACCACGATAAAAGTGATAGAGATGGCATTTTAGGCTCCACCATAGTGTACAGTGGAGAAACGGCTACTGTCCTGTTAGTTGGATATTTCCACGCCATCTATGGTGTGCTGCTCTGTCTACCTCAAGAAACATAAGAGACCTGGAACAGCGGCACTCGCTGTAACTTACGTCGTCACACGTTTAGTAAGCTGCTTTGACAGTGGCTGAATCTCAAACCGAACATTTGGCCCCTAAGCCCTTTATTGGAGTGGCCCTTGTGTTCGATAGTGATCGCTCAAGTCTGCAGGTTTTGGGCAAAATTAGAATTGAGACGATACGCACTCAATGTCACGACTGCCATAATTTGAAATCCAGTTGCAAGCAGAGTCTCCTGCGACTTGTCTTGTAGCATGACTCAATATGAAACATGGGCAGACACGAGTACTCTGATAGACGGTGAGGAAGCTGTAAAAACTCTGTAGCTACTCATGCACAAAATATGTGGCAGTATATTGGTCGCAAGTGACTTCATGAGCCAATTTAGCTGGTTGTAGCCTGTCTGATGTTAGCTAGAGTCACTAACAAACAGGGTTGGAATGGAATTCAAGCTAATGTTATGCAAGGATTTTAGCACCACTGCACAAGTAAACAGTGTGTAGTTCGGATGGGACATATTTACGATAGATGGACAGCTTGCTGATGAAGTTGTTGACCTATACTTAGCATTCCATACGTCACCATTTACCAAAGCACCAATCGCTATACTGTAATTGAGTCAGCTGAGCCCCGTGGGCGCGATACTGCACTGACTCGGAGAAGGACAGTTGCTGTTTCATTAAAACTTGTTCGTTGTGATAAAATAATGTTCCTTAGTGTTGCACTAGCTGGTAAGCTTTGACATGGCCTGACTGGCCCAGGCTTAGCAAGAGAATAGACAGGTTTTCGTGCACATTTTCAAATGTCAGAAATACTGCGTCTTCAAGCACTGAACTCCTTAGCTAGATTTAAAATTGTGTGACTAAGACCTTAGCAAAAACGTCAGAAATAGTAATTCTGTTGTTATTAGGTAACGTGCTGAGATTCATGGGAAGGAATTGCTGCCGAGGGCACTGAGTCAGCAGCGGATGCCACTCGATAGAGGTTTCTGAAGGGTTCAGTGGAGGTCTTGATGGCTCGACAAAGAGTTTGAGATGGACTCGATTGACTCGTGAACGCACACGTTGAGTGATCGAGTGCTCAAAGTATTCAGTTTGAGATTCAGCCATGGTCTACAGCTGGGGTCCTTTGTGTCTGATGACTCATGTCCCTGCTTGTGTTTTAGTGGTTGTATTTGGGTCAGCTGGGTGGAGGGAGGGATGGGAGCAGCCATCTTACCCAGAACACGTCATAGATAAGCAGCCCTGATAGCAGCAGGCAAGACACCTTCAGACTGGGTAGCCGTACAAAGGCTATCATGGCCACACACAGCCCCATGGCCAGAGCTGAGGAGGGAGAGAGAGAGAGAATATCAGACATATAAACACACAGCGCTGAGAGAAGGAGAAGAGAGAGAGACACAGCGCTGAGAGAGACAGGAATACCAGACGAACACACAGCTCAAAAAACGTGTAATGGAGCTCAGAGAGACATGAGATTAGAGAGAAACTAAAGGCAAACCTTACAATGGCAAGACAACGCCCCCTACCACACACAAACACAAGACAGTCATGACACACTGACATACCGTCCATGAGCAGCCAGTGTCCAGTGAGCACCCAGATCAGCACCAGCATGACAGAGAGGGAGAAGGAGAGGAGCTCGGCCAGAGTGAAGCGCCCACAGCAGCCAAACGAGATCCTACAGGGGGGCAGAGAGAGAGAAATGGTTTATACACACTGGACAAAACACAATCACTTCTCACTGGAAAATACATCACCTCTAAACGCAAGTCGATATGTACGGGGTCAAAAGTGTAGATACAGCCAATTTGAGTCAAAATGTCCTCAACACACCCACACACAGGGGTTCAGGTTGAAGAATTCCGATTAAGCTGAAAAATCTGAAGGCCAGATGCTTCACATTGTTAAACATAAAAAGGGGAATTAAAGACTTATCACATTATTGGTTGTAGGCCATGGCAGCCTCTCAGCTTCCTTACTTGTTTTGTGGTGAGCAGGGTCTGGTCAAGTACTGGCACATTGGCAACAGGAGGAACGCAAACGCAATTGTCGCAAGAACTGAAGAGGAACAACATAGAGGAAGATCAATAAGAGAACGAGAAAGAAATAGCAGCCAGACAGTTTGTTGTTTCGTTCCATTGGTTCCAGTCAGTTTAGCAGAGTCATTGTCATCATAAGAGTTAGTTGGGCGGTAGGTATCCAGATTGTCATACAGCCTCTGTACCCTGAAGGGGTATACAGTATTACTGAATGTGGACACTAGGGGCACTATTTAATAAAAACATTTGAATGTTTCTGCTGTAACCAAGAAGCTTGATCTTGACATCTAACCATTTAGCTAGCAAGTTAGCAAACCAAATGCATAGCTGAAGCCCTGAGCTGGCAATAATTTGACACATCTTAGACTTAACTTAGTTATAAGAAGTGGCATATACACCCCCCCCCGAAAACGATATTGAAAACCATACCGTCGGTAATTCGAAATATACCATTTATACCGTATACCGGGGTATTGCCCAAGCCTAATAAGAATTATGCAGAGAAAATGTTTCTGTTAAATCAATGCACCATATGACCCCATCAATATAACATCATGCTCTAAGGGAATATATACATGTCAGCTTGCCTTTAAGATGGGCAACAAACTGCTCTGTGACATTAAGGCGCCTGTCTGTGCCGTGTGACGGGTCAGGTACCTGCGGTGCAAATGGTGAAGACCACCTGGACAGAGTCGAAGAAGAAGAACATGACGAGCAGAGACACGGAGGCTCCTATGGGCAGGAACAGAGCCTGCGTGGAGTCTATGGTCTGAATACCTACAACACACAATACATGCACAAGTGAGAATGCTCAAACACACAGGGATTGAGAAAGACAAGTCACAGGCAGAGACAGGCACACACATTTCTGCATGTGCTGCATCTACAGCCTGCGTAACAGCAAACCAACCAACCACAAAATATACGGAATCCACGGTATGACGACTTCCAACTTATAAGAAAAACACACGCTCTGTATGTCTTATGTCTCACCAAATATGTGAGACTCACTGTTGTTTGTGTTGCCATTGTTGAAGGCCCCATTCGGGACAGGGTTACCATCCTTATCTTTTTCCTGGTTCTCACAGTCCATGTTTAATGATCTGCACGGGGAGAGATGGAGGGAAAGGTGGAGAGAGGTTGACTATCTGAAATAAAATCAAGCTTCTCACATTGCTATTCTGTCAAAGACTTGTTTTACAGTGACTGGATAGCTCATAGGCGCTCAATGTAATGGAAGTAACATGATAAAAGATGAGACCCACAGTGACCAGTGTTGGCCCATCTGTGATGGAAGAGGGTTGGACAGGGAAGACTGACCTGAAGCTGCCATAGACTATGAGGAGGATGGAGATGAGGAAGGTGGACACCTGGCTGGAGTCGACCAGGGAGTACGCCCTATAGACAGAGAGAGAGAAAGATTTTAGATTCCATTTCCTCCACAGACTAGGTTGAAGTCTGGCCCGAAGGGCTGTTCTTATGCACGTCGCAACGCGGAGTGCCTGGATACAGCCCTTAGCTGTGGTATATTGGCAATATACCACAAACATCCGAGGTGCCTTGTTGCTATTATAAAAATGGGTTACCAACTTAATTAGAGCAGTAAAAATAAAACATCAGGTCTGATATACCAAAGCATTCAGGGCTCAACCCACCCAGTATATAATAGAGTAAGCCATACTATACCTTCAGTGTTGCATACAGTGAGGGAAAAATGTATTTGATCCCCTGCTGATTTTGTACATTTGCCCACTGACAAAGAAATGATCAGTCTATAATTTTAATGGTAGGTTGATTCCAACAGTGAGAGACAGAATAACAAAAAAAAATCCAGAAAAACACGTCAAAATGTTATAAATTGATTTGTATTTTAATGAGGGGAAATAAGTATTTGACCCCCTCTCAAATCAGAAAGATTTCTGGCTGCCAGGTGTCTTTTATACAGGTAACAAGCTGAGATTAGGAGCACACTCTTAAAGGGAGTGCTCCTAATCTCAGCTTGTTACCTGTATAAAAGACCTGCAAGCAAATCAGATTCCAAATTCGCCACCATGGCCAAGACCAAAGAGCTCTCCAAGGATGTCAGGGACAAGATTGTAGACCTACACAAGGCTGGAATGGGCTACAAGACCGTCGCCAAGCAGCTTGGTGAGAAGGTGACAACAGTTGGTGCGATTATTCGCAATTGGAAGAAACACAAAAGAACTGTCAATCTCCCTCGGCCTGGGGCTCCATGCAAGATCTCACCTCGTGGAGTTGCAATGATCATGAGAACGGTGAGGAATATGCCCAGAACTACACTGGAGGATCTTGTCAATGATCAAGGCAGCTGGGACCATAGTCACCAAGAAAACAATTGGTAACACACTACGCCGTGAAGGACTGAAATCCTGCAGCGCCCGCAAGGTCCCCCTGCTCAAGAAAGCACATATACATGCCCGTCTGAAGTTTGCCAATGAACATCTGAATGATTCAGAGGACAACTGGGTGAAATTGTGGTGGTCAGATGAGACCAAAATGGACCTCTTTGGCATCAACTCAACTCGCTGTGTTTGGAGGAGGAATGCTCAAACATGGTGGAAACATTGGAAACATTATGCTTTGGGGGTGTTTTTCTGCTAAGGGGAAAGGACAACTTCACTGCATCAAAGGACGGGGCCACGTACCTTCAAATCTTGGGTGAGAACCTCCTTCCCTCAGCCAGGGCATTGAAAATGGGTCCCGGATGGGTATTCCAGCATGACAATGACCCAAAACACACGGCCAAGGCAACAAAGGAGTGGCTCAAGAAGAAGCACATTAAGGTCCTGGAGTGGCCTAGCCAGTCTCCAGACCTTAATCCCAAAGAAAATCTGTGGAGGGAGGTGAAGGTTCGAGTTGCCAAACGTCAGCCTCGAAACCTTAATGACTTGCAGAAGATCTGCAAAGAGGAGTGGGACAAAATCCCTCCTGAGATGTATGCAAACCTGGTGGCCAACTACAAGAAACATCTGACCTCTGTGATTGCCAACAAGGGTTTTGCCACCAAGTACTAAGTCATGTTTTGCAGAGGGGTCAAATACTTAATTCCCTCATTAAAATGCAAATCATTTTATAACATTTTTGACATGAGTTTTTCTGGATTTTTTTGTTGTTATTCTGTATCACTGTTCAAATAAACCTACCATTAAAATTATAGACTGATCATTTCTTTATCAGTGGGCAAACGTACAAAATCAGCAGGGGATCAAATACTTTTTTCCCACACTGTATGTCAACAATGCTTGACATTGGTCAGTTGTGTCATAAGACTATAATGAACATATTATTGAAGAGTATATTCCCATTTGGAATCCTGGTATTCATAATCCCTTTAGTCAAACCTTAAATGAAATCCCTTGACACCAAATCAATACATTTTCTTTCCTTCAGCAAGTAGAAAGGAACCTAAAAAGGAGCGCGACATACTAGTTGCTATTCATACTCTGTGTTCCTAACAGATGTTTGTTTTTGGTTTGGAGGACTGAATGAAAGAGTCTCTGAAAAATACACAATCAAAGAGGAGAAACCGTAGCCTAACCCTTACTGGCATTAATCTAATGTATGTGTATGTTCGTCTTGTTCTAGCCACATTTATTTATGCAGTTCTTTGTGCAACCAACAAGTAAACGTACAGATGGGGTGGGAATTACCAGGGACCTCACGATAGTACTACAATACGTAGGTGCCAATATGTATTGCAATTTGATAAACAGACCAGTAGTGTGCGTTTCATTGAGTCTTAATAGGGACACTGGCTATTGAACTGGGAAGGCTGTAGAAATAGCACAGGAAACATGTCAATGTCCCAGACAATTAATACAGCTGACTAACAGGAAGGATGGTGGACCATCTGTGGCACGAGAGCTGCAGCACAGAGACACTTTTATGGATTTAACATTCTAAACCCACTAATCTGCAGCTTTAACCTTATCTGCCAGACATGGCCGGCTGACAACTTCTGGTTTCCTAGAGATACGCCTCGGTAGTAGCAGCTTGAGCGTGCCTAAAAAGCTCATACACAAGCTAAAAATGATCAAAAATACACAGGGTTACAAATCTGAGGAGCGCATGAATAAACAGAGAAAAACAAACAGATAGCTGTTCAAATGGGATGTAGACTGCCTACATTCATCTCAGCTTTGGGTACTGGGTCATGCTGATGGAAGGCTGAGAGAGAGAAATCATGACCGGTCAGGTATCTGGCACAGTAAACCTTACCCTACATGTGTTACCAGCTGTAATCAAATCGGTTGGTTTTCATTAAAAGGTGTAGATGGGACCGGAGGCATGACCTCAGTGTTGTATGCCCATGGCAGGCTAATTATCACTGGTAAAGTTGTAGATCAACTAATAGGTGTCCCAGAGGGGGAGAGAGTCAGTGGAAGACGTGTTCCACTTCCTGAGATGAAAAATAAATAAAAGTTGCACCGGCAGGGCTCTACAGTACAACCATTTTACTTGCTTTTGTGCCCAAATATTTTGCTGTGCAACTTGGAATTTGTATTTAGGAACATCAATGCACCTAGAAAAATTTAAGAATTCCATCTTTAACATCTCAAATATTTTTCATTGTACTCCTTAACTGTATTTGTGCGCCTAGGCGCACATGCTCCATGTAAAAAGAAATTCAGCATAGAGCACTGACAGGTTCATCTCTGGGGGGGGGGGGGGGGGGGGGGGGGTAAATAAGAGCATAATGGTTGCACTGTGCAACCCTGCCTTCATCGGAGAGGTGCAGGTTTGACCCCTGACCCGTCTCATGTCCCTCTGTAGCCAGCCCTGAGAGAGAAATGTTTCCTGGCGTTAAGAGGACACCCCCCCAAAAGAAACAGTAGTATGCGTTCTTCATAACTATGCATCCCATTGCCTGCCGTATGACTGCGCTCCAACCCTTTAAATTACACCCCTGGAGAAGTGTTAGGAAACACGATGAAACGGCATCAATCATACGTACTTATGAGCTGTGAAGCGTAAACTTGCAAGGTAACGCGCCAATCACTACCATAACAAATCACAGGGCAAACTAAAAGCTAATGCATTGCCCTGTTGACAAACAAATACTCTCAAACACGCTGGAGAGAAATGTTCCTTAGCCCATCAATGGGCCTGACTATCTCCTTTTCAAACCAGGAGATGCAAAATCAACTTCTTCCATAAAATATTCAGATGCAGAGGGGATCTGCATCACCCCGCACTAGAGATGACCCCATTTAGTTGACTGGACAATTGTTTGGTCGATAGGCAGTTGGTCGACCAAGATTTTTAGTCAAGCAGTCAAAAATCTATACATTTGTTTTTAATGGCACACGAGACACCTGTCTGATTCAGCTCCTGTCTGATTCAGCTCCTGTCTGAGTGGACTAATCCATTGGAGGCCGCGGGGATGGCACACCAGTAGGACTACATTTACAGTTCATTTCTACAATGTTTGTTTGGTTACGGTAATGTTACTGCATTCAAAACATTATTACAGTCTTACCGTTCTCATTGTAGGAGTGGACATGACATTTGCAGAGGGCACAACCAATTCTAGACTTGTGAGAAACCGGTTTTGGTTTATTTCATTCAATTTATGAGTGGTCATGCTCGGATCTGGTGGAAACATTTTTTTAAAATTAAATAGGCCTACCTGATTCCTTGCGCCAATAGCGGTGTCTGTTAGTTTTCCGTGCCAGTGAGCTCCTGAGGGCCCAGAATATTTGAAACAATGATGTAAAGTTTGCTAGCACTAGCTTCAGGTGGGACCAAGTTGATACAATGTTTCAAGTTCCTTAAAAAAAAAAAAAAAAAAAGAGGCTGTTTTGTCAATTTGATTTCTAGGATTTTTTTGTTGTTTTTTTAAAGTCAGGATATTGTCTACCAGCAGGCTACAAGGTTTATTTATTAGCTTTATGTAGGCTGTTTCGACGTATTGGCAATAGGAGTTACTATGGGGACCCATGCCTAATCTTCTCAGTCTCCTGAGGGGGAAAGGTGTTGTCAGGCCCTCTTAACGACTGTCTTGATGCGTTTGGACCATGATAGTTTGTTGATGTGGACACCAAGGAACTTGGAGCTCTCAACCTGCTCCACTACAGCCCGTCGACGTTAATGGGGGCCTGTTCGGCCCTCCTTTTCCTGTAGTCCACGATCAGCTCCTTCGTCTTGCTCACATTGCAGGAGAGGTTGTTGTCCTGGTACCACACAGCCAGGTCTCTGACCTCTCTATAGGCTGTCTCGTCGTTGTTGGTGATCAGGCCTACCACTGTTGTGTCGTCAGCAAACTTGGTGTTGGAGTCGTGCTTGGCCACGCAGTCGTGGGTGAACAGGGAATACAGGAGGGGACTAAGCATGCACCCCTGAGGGGCCCCAGTGTTGAGGATCAGCGTGGCATGTGTTGTTGCCTACCCTTACCACCTGGGGGTGGCCTGTCAGGAAGTCCAGGATCCAGTTGTAGACAGAGATGTTTAGTCCCAGAGTCCTTAGCTTAGTGATGAGCTTTGTGGGCACTATGGGGTTGAACGCTGAGCTGTAGTCAATGAACAGCATTCTCACGTGTGTTCCTTTTGTCCAAGTGGGAAAGGGCAGTGTAGAGTCCGATTGAAATTGCAGCATCTGTGGATCTGTTGGGGCGATATGCGAATTGGAGTGGGTCTAGGGTTTCCGGGATGATGGCGTTGATGTGAGGAAAATATATACAGTACCAGTCAAAAGTATGGACACACCTACTCATGCAAGGGTTTTCCTTTATTTCTTACAATAGAGCTGTTCTTGCCATAATATGGACCTGGTCTAACCAAATAGAGCCATCTTCTGTATACCACCCTGACCTTGTCACAACTGATTGGCTCAAAGGCAACAAATTAACTTTAAACAAGAAACACTTGTTCATTGAAATGCATTCCAGGTGACTACCTCATGAAGCCGGTTGAAAGAATGTCAAGACTGTGCAAAGCTATCATCAAGGCAAAGGGTGGCTACTTTGAAGAATCTCAAATATTTGTTTTACACTTTTTGGTTAACACAATTCCATAGTTTAATGTCTTCTCTGTTATTCTACAATGTAGAAAATAGTAACAATAAAGAAAAACCCTTGAATGAGTAAGTGCCCAAACTTTTGACTGGTACTGCATATAGCGTTGAAGTCAGAAGTCCACATACACCTTAGCCAAATAAACATTTCAACTCAGTCTCACAATTCCTGACATTTAATCCAAGTAAAAAAAATTCCCTGGTCTTAGGATCACCACTTTATTTTAAGAATGTGAAATGTCAGAATAATAGTAGAGAGAATGATTCATTTCAGCTTTTATTTCTTTCATCACATTCCCAGTGGGTCAGAAGTTTACATACACTCAATTAGTATTTGGTAGCATTGCCTTTAAATTGTTTAACTTGGGTCAAATGTTTTGGGTAGCCTTCCACAAGCTTCCCACAATAAGTTGGGTGAATTTTGGCCCATTCCTCCTGGCAGAGCTGGTGTAACTGAGTCAGGTTTGTAGGCCTCCTTGCTCGCACACGCTTTTTCAGTTCTGCCCACAAATTTTCTATGGGATTGAGGTCAGGGCTTTGTGATGGCCACTCCAATACCTTGACTTTGTTGCCATTTTGCCACAACTTAAGAAATATGCTTGGGGTCATTGTCCATTTGGAAGACCCATTTGTGACCAAGCTTTAACTTCCTGACTGATGTCTTGAGATGTTGCTTCAATATATCCACATGATGCCATCTATTTTGTGAAGTGCACCAGTCCCTCCTGCAGCAAAGCACCTCCACAACATGATGCTGCCACCCACATGCTTCACGGTTGGGATGGTGTTCTTCGGCTTGCAAGCCTCCCCTTTTTCCTCCCAAAATAACAATGGTCATTATGACCAAATAGTTCTAATTTTGTTTCATCAGACCAGAGGACATTTCTCCACAAAGTACAATCTTTGTCCCCATGTGTAGTTGCAAACTGTAGTCTGGCTTTTTGATGGCGGGTTTGGAGCAATGGCTTCTTCCTTGCTGAGCGGCCTTTTAGGTTGTCGCTATAGGACTCGTTTTACTGTGAATATAGATACTTTTGTACCTGTTCCCTCCAGCATCTTCACAAGGTCCTTTGTCGTTCTGGGATTGATTTGCACTTTTAGCACCAAAGTACGCTCATCTCTAGGAGACAGAACACGTCTCCTTCTTGAGCGGTATGACGGCTGTGTGGTCCCATGGTGTTCATTCTTGCATACTATTGTTTGTACAGACGAACGTGGTACCTTCAGGCGTTTGGAAATTGCTCCCAAGGATGAACCAGACTTGTGGAAGTCTACATTTGTTTTCTGAAGTCTTGGCTGATTTCTTTTGATTTTCCCATGATGTCAAGCAAAGAGGCACTGAGTTTGAAGGTAGGCCTGGAAATACTTCCACAGGTACACCTCCAATTGACTCAAATGATGTCAATTAGCCTAACAGAATCTTCTAAAGCCATGACATCATTTTCTGGAATTGTCCAAGCTGTTTAAAGGCACAGTCAACTTAGTGTATGTAAACTTCTGACCCACTGGATTGTGATACAGTGAATTATAAGTGAAAGAATCTTTCTGTAAACAATTGTTGGAAAAATGACTTGTCATGCAAAGTAGATGTCCTAACCGACTTGCCAAAACTATAGTTTGTTAACAAGAAATGTGTGGAGATTTTGAAAAACAAGTTTTAATGACTCCAACCTAAGTGTATGTAAACTTCCGACTTGAACTGTATATGGAAAAATAGACGTTTTAAAATACGACTCTCGGTCTACTAAGATTTTTTTGGGGTCGGGGAGAGCACTACTCACCAAATACATATGGATAGAAATTAAGACGCCTTGACTGCATAAGTATTCAAAGGTCTGCTTGGCGTTGGTCTAAGCAAGACTTAATGGAGGCTGCTAACATTGTGTTTTGCGGAAGTAGCCTAATGCCACAACACTCATCCAGCGCCGTGCTTTCAATGAAAGGCAATAGCGAAAAAGTGCTGGTTGCATTACAATATTGATAGTCTAATCCTACTGCAGAGGTCTTATGTCTTTAGACACAGCTAGCCTACCTAATATCCAGGAGATATGGCAAGACATTCGGCTGTGCAAATATTCAATTATGCATGTTAATGTACATAAAATGTTAATTGAAAATATAAAACATACATGTGTGAACTTTCATAAGGCATTCACTATAGGCCTAAAGAATCCTGTTAGTCTACTACTGGAATTGGGCTGATCCTTTGGCACCAAAGTCATCCTTTCCTGGTAGAAAACCAGGCCCCGAGTTCATATAAAAAGAATTGTAGTTACGACTAGCCTACTCTATTTTAGAGCCCGACCGATTTATTGGTTGACTGATACTAGCCTTTCACCAATATATACACTTCACAAAAATATAAAACGCAATAATTGGAATGATTTTACTGAGTTACAGTTCATAAAAGGAAATCAGCCAATTGAAATAAATTAGGCCCTAATCTATTGACTTCACATGACATGGGTGGGCTTGGGAGGGTATAGGCCTACCCACTGGGGAGCCAGACCAAGCAAACAGAATGAGTTTAACCCAACAAAAGTGCTTTATTAGAGACAGAAATACTCCTCAGCACCCCTTCCCCCGACGATCCCGCAGGCGAAGGAGTTGGATGTGGAGTTCCTGGGCTGGCGTGGTTACACGTGGTCTGCGGTTGTGAGGCCAGTTGGGCGTACGGCCAAATTCTCTAAAACAACGTTGGAGGCGGCTTATGGTAGAGAAATGAACATTAAATTATCTTGCAACAGCTCTGGTGGACATTCCTACAATCAGCATGCCAATTGCACACTCCCTCAAAACTTGAGACATCTGTGGCATTGTGTTGTGTACCAAAACTGCACATTTGAGTGCCCTTTTATTATCCACAGCACAAGGTGAACCAGTGTAATGATCAAACTGTGTAACTAGCTTCTTGATATGCCACACCTGTCAGGTGGATGGATCATCTTGGCAAAGGAGAAATGCTCACTAAATGCAGATGTAAACAACGCTGTGCACAAAATGAGAGAAATAAGCTTTTATTTTGGCTCATGAAACACAGGACCAACACTTTACATGTTGCTTTTAGATTTGTGTATCTGCGTTTAATCCACTGAAAAGGGCCGATACACAAATGTTGAGAATGACACAAATATAAATGTTCAGAAAGTCTGCTGCCTCAGTTTGTATGATAGCAATTTGCATATACTGCAGAATGTTAAGAGTGATCAGATGAATTGCAATTAATTGCAAAGTCCCTCTTTGCCATGCAAATGAACTGAATCCCCCAAAATAACATTTCCACTGCATTTCAGCCCTGCCACAAAAGGACCAGCTGACATGTCAGTGATTCTCTCGTTAACACAAGTGTCAGTGTTGACGAGGACAAGGCTGGAGATCACTGTCATGCTGATTGAGTTCGAATAACAGACTGGAAGCTTCAAAAGGAGGGTGGTGCTTGGAATCATTGTTCTTCCTGTCAAATACGCTTACCTGCAAGGAAACATGTGCCATCATCATTGCTTTGCATAAAAAGGGCTTCACAGGCAAGGATATTGCTGCCTGTAAGATTGCACATAAATCAACCATTTATCGGATCATCAAGAACTTCAAGGAGAGCGGTTCAATTGTTGTGAAGAAGGCTTCAGGGCGCCCAAGAAAGTCCAGCAAGCGCCAGGACCGTCTCCTAAAAAGTTGATTCAGCTGCGGGATCGGGGCACCACCAGTACAGAGCTTGCTCAGGAATGGCAGCAGGCAGGTGTGAGAGCATCTGCACGTACAGTGAGGCAAAGACTTGGAGGACGGCCTGGTGTCAAGAAGGGCAGCAAAGAAGCCATTTCTCTCCAGGAAAAACATCAGGGACAGACTGATATTCTGCAAAAGGTACAGGGATTGGACTGCTGAGGACTGGGGTAAAGTCATTTTCTCTGATGAATCCCCTTTCCGATTGTTTGGGGCATCTGGAAAAAAAGTGTGTCCATAGAAGACAGGGTGAGCGCTACCATCAGTCCTGTGTCATGCCAACAGTAAAGCATCCTGAGACCATTCATGTGTGGGGTTGCTTCTCAGCCAAGGGAGTGGGCTCACTCACAATTTTGCCTAAGAACACCGCCATGAATAAAGAATGGTACCAACACATCCTCCGAGAGCAACTTCTCCCAACCATCCAGGAACAGTTTGATGACGAACAATGCCTTTCCCAGCATGATGGAGCACCTTGCCATAAGGCAAAAGTTATAACTAAGCAGCTCGGGGAACAAAACATTGATATTTTAGGTCCATGGCCAGGTAACTGCCCAGACCTTAATCCCATTGAGAACTTGTGGTCAATTCTCAAGAGGCAGGTGGACAAACAAAAGCCCACAAATTCTGACAAACTCCAAGCATTGATTATGCAAGAATGGGCTGCCATCAGTCACGATGTGGCCCAGAAGTTAATTGACAGCATGCCAGGGCGGATTGCAGAGGTCTTGAAAAAGAAGGGTCAACACTGCAAATATTGACTCTTTGCATCAACTTCATGTAATTGTCAATAAAAGCCTTTGACACTTATGAAATACTTGTAATTATACTTCAGTATTCCATAGTAACATCTGACAAAAATATCTAAAGACACTGAAGCAGCAAGCTTTGTGGAAATAAAAAATTTGTGTCATTCTCAAATCTTTTGGCCACGACTAAGACGCAGAGAAAACACTCAGCAAAAAAAAGCAGTTAATTGAATGACTGCATTTCACTTTCTCCGGGGGGCACTCTTTACATGGCTATAAGCCCCATCTTGCCTTGCGCTACAGTAAGACTGGACCACAGAGGTATCACCTGGCCAATGCAACTACACCAGTTACATAAGAGTGAACTACCACAGAGTTACTGACGAACTGTTACTTCTTCTACGGTGACCGCAAAGTAGATAGAAACCAAAAATGTGCATTGGCCATATACTGTTACACAAAGTGTCATGTTAGGGAGTTGGGTGTCGTGACAAACAAAGAACATTCAAATCTGTGGTAACATCAATGTTACAGCCCTTTAGTGAAGCCAGCAAAATCTGGTGTGCTATATTTGCTCTTTGTGAAGGGCATTCTTCAAGCACTGCCAATCAAATGTTTTCTGAGATAGTAAAAAGCTTAGCAAGTTACAAAGTAACACTTTGTAGCTACGTTTTGATGCATGGTTTCGCTTGATAAGGACGGGTCTAAATTCACATTTTGACACCCCCATTTCCACGACAAGTTCTAGCTAGCTAGCTAACTCGCTGTGCGAGAGTACTTTGAATTTTGAGAATAATGTTTTTCCCTTTCATTTTACAGTCATTTGACAGACACTCTTACCCAGAGCAATTAGGGTTAAGTGCCTTGCTCTAGGGCACATTGGCAGATTTATCACCTAGATGGCTCTGGGATTCAAACCAGCGACCTTCCGGTTACTGGCCCAACGCTCTTAACCGCTAAGCTACCTGCCGCCAGAATTCAGTGGCTACTGCCCTACAAAGAAATAAGATGTAAACAACTAAATACCAATACATTGAAAAAGTGTACTGTGTCGTTGTTTTCCAGCTGGTTAGCACGAGGCAGCTCATTCTTCAGAGCCTAGACAATTTCTTTGCTGGAATCAGTGCAGTTAATCCTCCTTTTTACAAAAGTTTTCCCATAAAAAAATTGCAGTGCTTACATGATTGTTCTTTCCTGAAATTTAAGAAATCATCTTTGAGTATCTTCGTGGGGCTGTTTTAAGCACAAAAAAGTTAAATCCAGTTCAAAAAATAAATAAATAAATAGGCAGATATCGCTCATCTGGTCATATTTCCACTAAAATCAGATTTGGATCCAAAAACCCCATATCGGTCGGGCTCTACTCTATTCATGCGCTCTGCCAAACAGGAATAGCCAGGCCCGATATGCCACACTTGTAATTAGTTTGAGAAAAAGCTGGTATCTCCTGTCCATTTCATTCATTCAGTCAGTAATACAGAAATGACTAAAGCCGTCTATCAGGAGAGGGAGCGGCGTCATGTAGTTTACTGTTGAAACGGGATAAAAGGTCAATGCTACGCCTCGTTAGTGGTGTTATGGTCCAGCCAGTCCCAGAAAAGACGTGTTCCTAAAGTCTGCATACAGACTTACTGAGATGTATTTTTCCCCATAGGGCTTCCGCACACACACACCACAGCTCTCCCTCTCTACCCTGAACAAAAATATAAAACGCAACATGTAGTGTTGGTCCCATGTTTTATGAGCTGAAATAAAAGATCCCCAAAATGTTCCATACCTGTTAATGACCATTTGTCCTATGCCAAGATAATCCAGCCACCTGACAGGTGTGGCATATCAAGAAGCTGATTAAACAGCTAGATCATTACACAGGTGCACCTTGTGCTGGGGACAATAAAAGGCCACTCTAAAATGTTCAGTTGTGTCTCACAGCACGCCACAGATGTCTCAAGTTGAGGGAGCACGCAACGTGCATGTTGACTGCAGGAATGTCCACCAGAGCTTTTGCCAGAGAATTGAATGTTAATTTCTCTACCATAAGCCACCTCCAACGTCATGTTTTAGAGAATTTGTCAGTACCTCCAACCAGCCTCACAACCACGTGCATGGCGTCGTGTGGACGAGAGGTCTGCTGATGTCAACGTGCCCCATGGTTGCGGTGGGGTTATGGTATGGGCAGGCATAAGCTACGGACAACGAACACAATTGCATTTTATCAATGGCAATTTGAATGCATGTGACGAGATCCTGAGGCACTTTGTCGTGCCATTCATCCGCCGCCATCACCTCATGTTCAGCATGATAATGCACTGCCCCATGTTGCAAGGATCTGTACACAATTCCTGGAAGCTGAATATGTCCCAGTTCTTCCATAGCCTGCATACTCAGACATTACACCCATTGAGCATGTTTGGGATGCTCTGGATCGACGTGTACGACAGCATGTTCCACTTGCCGCCAATATCCAGCAACTTCACACAGCCATTGAAGAGGAGTGGGATAACAATCAATAGCCTGATCAACTCTATGCGAAGGAGATGTGTCATGCTGCATGACGCAAATGGTGGTCACACCAGATACATGGCCCTACCTTTTTTTAAAGGTATTTGTAACCAACCAAAGCATATCTGTATTCTCAGTCATTTGAAATCCATAGATTAGGGCCAAATCAATTTATTTCATTTGACTGATTTCCTTATAGGCGCTGATTCTCAATACAATCTCTGAAATTGTAGCATATTGCCTTTATAATTTTGTTCATTATATATTCCATTTGCATAACATTATAAAAAGCATGCTGGTCTATATCCCTAACAGAGCTGTAAAACACCATTAACAGGCACCTTCTGAACCAGCCACCGTAGGCTTGCATTCCAATGAGAAAGGGTTAGCCCGGCCTTCTCCGTTGCCAGTCTTGGATTTAATTCAGATCAAATGAAATAATTGTTTTCAGAGACTGGTAATACATCTCCAGACAGTGCTTGGACATTTATAAACAAATATAAAATCCCCACTGAAGTCAAAGTAATGGATTGTATTAAGTAAAAAAAAAATGATATACAGCAAGTAAACTGGTCAAGTTGTCCCTCTGAATTCTGCTCACATGGATGAGATGGGCTAAATAAATGGAACATTTAAAAATCAAATACAATCCTGGAATGTTGAGGGCTGGACAGAAGCCCAAGGGCCATAAGACTTCCTTGTTTGGGAGAAACAAGGCTTCTATAACACAATTCCAAAACCGTACACCACCAAGCCAAAGGCATGCATGCTTTGGTCACCGAGGACTCAGCCACCAAGCGACAGAGGACAAGGATTAGTTTCTCAAAACATGTTGCTATAGCAAATGACTATTGACAATTCTGATTGACCCACAAAAATGAGTGCTGGTTTGAAATTACATCATTATTCATGGTAGCCCTACATGAGCAAAACAATCAGAACCTCTCAAAAATGTCTGTATACAGAGCATTTGTGTAGGATATTACCCCAAACGTTGTGATAGACAGAAAATCAAGAGAACACCTCATGACACTGTCAATGCTGAGGCTGTTGTAAATTGCAGCATGTTGGTAGAATTTTTACATTTCACTAGGTAGTTGCCACCAATTAGGCAATGTAACAATTGCAATGTAACAATGCTTCCTTGTAGGTCTTACAAGACCGGCATGGTAAAATATTGTGCCTCAGTCTGACCTCATGCGCTTCACTAGAGGGAAATCTGAGTGAGACCATGTACCAGGATGGTAGGTGCAGCTAGAGAATTGCCAAACTCTGGTTAAAAACAACTCGTATTTAATCTACTCAGAAGGGTTGCGATTTAATTAAGTGGTACGTTTTTATCTTAACTTCAAATCACATCATTTTATTAGTCACATGAGCGAATACAACAGGTGTCGTTCACTTTACAGTGAAACGCTTACTTGCGAGCCCCTAACCAACAATGCAGTTTAAAAAAATACAAATAAGTAATTATGACATACATTTTTGTAACCAAGACACAGAACATACATTTTAAAAGATAGAACGGTCAAAACACTATTAGGCTGACCATGTGTGTTGCTTATTATAACTACATAACATAATGGCTCTGGCATTACAGTATTTTAGTTCTACTAAACCTGGGGGGGTCACTATTTTCCAAACATTGATCACCAGGAGCAGCATACTTATTCCAAATACACTTGGTCTTAGTGGCATAACCTAAATGTTTGCCTCCACATCAATACTTAAGACAGAAGAAAATACTACTAGTAATTTTGAGATGTCACAAAATTAGACTTCAATAATTCCATGACCTGCAGCACAAGACTTCAATTAAAACACCTAAAAAAAAAAAATTGTAGGCAAATGACCCGATCTCCAATTGTGAACAAGAGAGACATTACATGGACTGTATCAGTCAGCCCAATAAGTTACTATACTGGTCTGAATGGCATCTATCGCAATCATACATTTAAAAATAGTGTAGGCATTGTACAAAATAGAAAATAGTTAGCTATCATTATGGCACATGTAACTACTGATTGCTAACTAGCTAGCTAACAATGATGCGGGAAGATACACCCAGATCTATAAAGACAATGCCTTATTTAGCTAGCTACTATTTAGGACAATCAATATTACCTAGCTAAATTAGTTAGTGAACTAGCTAAATTAGTTAGCTGTGTTGAATAGCTAGCAAGTCAGCTGCGCACTTAATTGCTAACAAAATAAAAAATGGATGGCACAACGTCCCTATCTATTCATCTGACGCGATAAAACACCGGGCGTGGTATAAATAACGTTATCACAATGACATTTCATGAATTAAGGTGAGCTTTTCTGCCTAGCAAGCGTAAACTGTCTGGCTAACGTTAGTTACGATAAGCTCTCTTTGTGTGCAACTGGCTACGAGAGGTAGCAATAAGCTATTTATTTGAACAAATATTGTCGAGGGGCTTAAACTATTTCAATAATATGATGTGGGTATGAGTTGGCGAACCAACGTTAACTAGCAATAACCTTGCGCATTCGTCTAGCTTAAATATGCCACTGAACCCTTTTCGTAGTTCTAAAGCAATGGTAATGCCACCAGGGAGACGAGTCTGAGCTAACTTGCGGCTAGCTGGCTAGTTAACCCCGTTCACGCTAGCCTACTGTAACTTGGACCGTAGCAAGCTAACGTTCAGTTCACTAACACAATTTGAAGAGGGCCATCTCATTCTAACTAAGCGAAAATAGCGGCTGATTCATGTAGGAACGAGATATGTTGCTGTATCTATGTGAATTGCAGTGTAAAAATGGCATAACTACACCAATCAATTCAGTCTGGTTAGCCAATGCCTATGCGTACTCACCAAGAAGAGTAGCCTTGTTCCGCCATGTCGCCGACGACAACAGTGCAGTGGTGGGTTCCGCGACTGTAGAGATTCGTGTCCCTGTAGCAAAACGGTAGGACCTGGTGGACACAATTGCCGCCTTTACTTCAAGATTGGTCTTTTTAACAGTCACTATTTGATAACAACATGGCGATGTACACCAGCCCCCAGACCTGCTAGCAAACACCAGCCGAATAGCTTCCAATCGAATTACAATGATGGTTTGCTAGGTGGCCAAGACAAAGCACGCCGAGGAAAAAACCTCAATATTTCATCAGTTTCGCGAGTGTCCTGCCGTCTCACTGCCCCCAAGCAGGCCCGAGTCTCAACGGATCCTACACTCGCTGTAAATCCATATTTAGGGGGTGTTTTCTAGCGTCTATATTCAGATATTCCCTAAGTCTGCACCCTCGGCTGTAATGGAAGCCGCGCAGATAGCTTTATTTTCTATGGCGAGAGAGTCACGGGCACGCGCAATATCGCCCTTGCAAGAGAGGTTTACACAAGTACCTGTGTGAAGCTAACCACAATAAGGATTAGCCACAATAGTGGAATTTGCGGTTTGACTTCAAAATAAAAGCTCGCCATTGAAATTGATTCAAATAGTGGAATCATGCCATATTTGGACTAGATAATGCTAATGAACAAGGTCGGAATGTTGTTATATAAATTCAACAAAATACAATAATTTGTTAATTTGACACGAAAAAATCCTCTGTGGATGTATTAGACGTATATGCACTGTCCAGCCTAAGCTATGGGGTATCAGCCTACTCAGTGACACTCACAGAAGACAACTGTGTAGAGGTTCCACAAATGTTTAGCTACAGCCTTCCCTGTAGCTCAGTTGGTAGAGCATGGTATTTGCAATGCATGGTGTTTGCAATGCCGGGGTTGTGGGTTCGATTCCCACCGGGGGACCATGTATGAAATGTATGCATTCACTGCTGTAAGTTGCTCTGGATAAGAGCGTCTGCGAAATGACTAAAATGTAAATGTATTATTATTGTGGGACTCTAAAAACCAGTGCGAAATGAGCCACATTAAATATTCAGCCTATTATATACATATTGAACATTCATATTGGACTGGACAGCCTAAATTAGAGATTGTGCACCCATGAAAGGGGGTATCAGCCTACTCGGTGACACCCACAGAACACAATTGTGAAGAGTTTCCATAAATATTGCACAGTCTTACCTATGGATCTCTGGAAAATAATTTATTTAAATAAATGCTGATTAAAACATTATTTATGTTGCAATTTGTCATTATTGGGTATCTTAAATGCTGTCACCAAGTAGGCTGATACCCCATTTCATGGACCCAAGATCCATAGGTAAGGCTGTATATTGCAATATGAATGTTCAATAGAAAGTATGTTGACTGGTGAGCTTAATATGGCTCATTTCACACTGGTTTCAAATGCACGCACCGATTTTTTTGAAACAAATCATTTTTAAAATTTCACTTCACCAATGTGGACTATTTTGTGTATGTCCATTACATGAAATCCAAATAAAAATCAATTTAAATGAGAGGTTGGAATGCAACAAAATAGGAAAAATGCCAAGGGGGATGAATGCTTTTGCAAGGCACTGTATAATAGACACACATGCTTTATTCAACGTCAGTGGAATGTCATTGGTAAAAACAGAAAACAATAATGGCCCATGCAAGCCGCTCTGCGGTACACCACACTCAACCTTATTTGCATTAAAGAGGATTCCATTAAATAAAACCCTGTGTTCTATTAAATAGGTAACTCTCAATACATGATAAGGCAGAGGGATGTAAATTCACATCAGTTTTTCAGCAATAGGTTATGATCAATGATATCAAAATCTGCACTGAGGTCTAACTAAACAGCTCCCACAATCTTCTTATTATACATTTCTTACATTCCATCAGTCATTTTTGTCAGTCAGTGACAAGTGTGTTGAATGCCCTTCCCTATAAGCATGCTGAAAGTCCTTTGCCAATTTGTTTTCTGTAAAATAACATTGTATTTGGTCAAACACAATTTTTCCCCAAAGGTTTGCTAAGCACCGGTAACAGGCTGATTGGTCGGCTGTTTGAACCATTAAAGGGTGCTTTGCTATTCTTGGGCAGCGGAATGACCTTTGCCTCCCACCGTCTTCTAGGCATAAATTGAAGATGTGGCAAACAGGAGTCGCAATGTATTCCACTACCAACCTCAGCAATTTACCATCCAGATTGTCAGTACCAGGTGGCTTGTCCTTATTTATTGATAGCAACAATTTTGTTAACCTCTTCCACATCAACTTTGCGGAACTCAAAACTACTATACTTGTCTTTCATTATTTGGTCCGATATGCATGAGTATGAAAGTTCAGTGTTTGTTGTTTGCATGTCATGCCTACGTTTGATAATCTTGTCAACAAAAAAGTTATTAAAGTGGTTGGCAACATCAAAGGCCATCTGCCTTAATGAAGGATGGAGCTGAGTTCGCTTTTTGGCCAAGAATTTCATTTATGGTATTCTTTTTATAATTTATCTTGGTTCCATTGTATAGTTTTTTCTTCTTTTTGTTTAGATTAGTTACGCGTTTTCTCAATTTACTGTGTGTTTGCCAATCTGCTGTGGTCAGACTTATATCCTATTCTCTTTGCCTCATCTCTCTCAGCCATACAGTTTTTCAATTCATCATCTATCCATGGGGATGTGGCAGTTCTAACTGTCAGTTTCTTGATAGGTGCATGTCTATCAGTAACCAGAAGAAGAAATATATCATGAACATTTTAAGTGCATCGTCAGGTTGCTCCTCATTACAAACATCAGACCAACAAATCACATCTTCGACATATGAATCATTGCAAAACCTTTTGTATGATCACTTATACACTATTTTAGTTCCAGTCTTTGGAGCTTTTATTTGTAATTTTTAGATATGGCTATTATATTATGGTCACTGTTCTGTTTATAAATATCCTGGTAGGTTGAGTGTTAACCTGAACCAGATTACAGGCATCGGATACAGCTTAAAGCTTATTTTTGAGTGGACAGCTTGATGACAACCAGTCAATATTTAGGTCACCCAGAAAATATACCTTTCTGTTGATATCACATACATTATCGAGCACATACTGTATAGTCCAAATACTGACTTTTAGCACATGGGGGTCTATAGCAACTTCCTACGAGAATAGCCTTTAGGTGAGGCAGATGAACCTGTAGCCATATTAATTCCACATCATATGACATGAGATCCTCTCTCAGCCTAACAGGAATATGACTCTGTATATATAAGTACAGTGCATATAAGTATGCCCCCAATGCAATTTTGAAGTGTAATATATCCACAGTGCGATATCAACAGATATATATATTTTTGTTGTTGTTGTCAAATTAACTAATTATTGTCTTTTGTTTAATTTCTATAACAACATTCCAACCTTGTTAATCATTATCTAGTCCACATGTGTCAAACTCATTCCACAGAGGGTCGAGTGTCTGCGGGTTTTCGCTCCTCCCTTGTACTTGATTGATGAATTAAGGTCACTAATTAGTGAGGAACTCCCCTCACCTGGTTGTCTAGATCTTAATTGAAAGGAAAAATTAAAAACCTGCAGACACTAGGCCCGTCATGGAATGAGTGACACCCCTGGTCTAGTCCAAATATGGCATGTTCCACTATTTTTATCACTTTCAATCACTTTCAATTAGGACTTTTATTTTGAAGGCGAACCGCAAATTCCATTATTGTGGCTGAAACGTATTGAGGCTAGTTTCACACAGATTACACAAGTAACGTGTGTTCACTGAAGTACAATGGAACTTGAACTGGGTTCTTTCGCTAGTTAGCAGTGTGGAAGCAGCGGAGATACCACGTGGGTCAATGCACCTCAATACCACTTGAACCATATTATGTGACATTTTACTCTTTGTTAGTCAATTGCATTAATTAACAAACACACCATTTTAATCATTAAACAGAACTATGGACCTAGTATTGGTACCTCCAAATGAGGCAGTCATATTTCTGATCAGGGAGTGGACAATTCCAGTCAATTGAGTGAACATGAGACCATTCCAAGCACCTCTCCAATTATGTGAGGAGCATATATATTGTGATCTACTGTATCTCATCCTTAAGAAAGAAAGAAAGTGTCCTTTCTATGATGATCAATCAATGTTCAGATTATTAAAGAGGAAATATTGTTTAGCCTTGAACTCTTGAACTGAGCAGAGATCTGAGATGGTTCATGCCATAGCTGATGCCTAGTATGCTATTTGTGAGCTGTGGTACAACCTGTTAGTTTCACCCTAGTCAACTCAAAGACAGTGGATGCAACAGCCATAGGTGACCACAGTGACAGGCCACCTGTGAATGCACAGTGCACATGGGGACAGGATAGTGGGTATGGTGCCTTTTCTGGGGATGAAAGAAGAGGCGATACATAGGGTCAGTGGAGATTTTAGCATGTAAAACATGTAAATTCATGATTCATTCCTTCCAAACCACTCAATGTTGAATTTGTGATTTCCAACTTGTTGTGGAATGTTTATGTCGAATGGCCGATGAGCACTGATGCATTTTATCTATAATTTCTCTTCATTATTTCTCATCATATGACAAGGATTAAAAAGGATTTGCCAGTAGATTGTCAACTTGATTCATGATAATGACTGCTAGCTAAGATTTTGAAAGTATGATGTCCAGTATGATGTTCAATCAAAGCTACTGTAGATATAACGGGATTTGACATAATTTTATCTGTGGCCAATGACCTTGAGCCATCTTGGATGGGCACTTCTAATGTAACTCTATGGCAGCACCCAAGGGGCATGAATTTTCGAGCTCTACCCTTAGACTTGGCGATGACGTACTGTCCCCATGAGTGACAGAACAATGAGCCAATCACGGCGCAACGCTCCATATTTTCTGCTGGCTTGCCCCACCACCATAGAAGCACTGAGGTAGGCTGAAACACCTGCATTAAGGAGCTGCTTTACTCAAGAAAACAAAAAAGAGACCATGTTTGTATGCAGCTTTATGAGATATATATATATTTTTACATTGTTTGCAAACTGATATGTGACACGTATTAATGCCAAAATAACATGCAAAACAAGCCTGTTTATTTAAAAATTCTTATTTTTTTGCTAAAAATCTGGGGCTCAAAATAGATGATGGGTCGCCTCTGCATAGGTTCAGGGATTCCCTCTCCCCAAGACATATCAGCCTAGGATTACCAAAATCTGCAAGGAGCTGCTGTTCTTAGAGATTATGTACAATCTGTTCCTACCAACACAACAACAGATTTAGGGGGCAAGAGAGGCATCCTTCAGTATTTACCACAAGCTTACTTTAATTCACTTCCCTAAAGGCTCAACTAAGTCAACAATTATCTCTTATAATATATGTCACAAAGTCCTGCATTGTGTCATTTGTGGCCCCTAGATGTCCACCGTCTACATTTTGATGGAAGTCCATTGTATGTTACAGGGAGATGGGGTGGGAGGCGGGGGACAGGGGCAATTTATTACATTTTTTATCAGGACTCCGCAGTCTGGACAGGACTGAAGCCTGAGCCTTCCTGTGTTGAAGGCCCATCATGTCAATGTCTCTCATCCAGATACAGGCCTTAAGAGGCCATTGCTTCAGCTAAATTGATGCAGTGGTGATGGCTTCTAGAGGCCTCTGTTAGGCTATGTGAAATGAGGAGGTATCTGGTGAATAAATCAAGCTCCAACTCACCACTTCCCACTCCAAAATCCACTCTGTTTTCAAAATTGTTGTTGTTGCCCTGGACAAGTATATCTGATTCAACTTGTTAACTAATCATCAAGCCTTTGATGAGTTGAATCAGGTGTGTTTGTCTCTGGGGCTACAAAAGAAATGTGTGAAAAATGTGTTCTGTAGGGGGTATTGGAGGACTGGAGTTGGGAAACAGTGGCCTATGCTATGTGCACCATGTAGTGAAGTTCCTAGTTAATCCATTTAGTCTCTAATTTCAACATCACAAACTCAACTTCTTTACTTATTTTGTACATAATGTTGCCGCTACCGTCTCTTATGACTAAAAATAACTTCTGGACATCAGGACTGCGATTACTCACCACGGACTGACAGAATCCTTTTTTTCCTTTAACGAGTCTGACGAGCCCGACGTGAACGATATACTGCTTTCTCTGGAACAGGCCCAGATCCCCCTTATTTGCATGAAGAGAAGGCGGAGAAAAAGGGTCCAGAGGGCGGGGCTGCCTTCTGAGAATTCGTAGGCGATCGAATAAACCCCCACTGCCTTCCATTCTGCTAGCAAACGTGCAATCTTGGGACAATAAAATAGATGACCTATGCGGAAGATTAAACTGCCAATGGGACATTCAAAACTGTAATATCTTATGCTTATCTTATGAGTCGTGGTTGAACGACGACATTATCAACATACAGCTGGCTGGTTATACGCCGTACCGGCAGGATAGAACAGTGATGTCTGGTAAGACAAGGGGCGGCGGACTATGTATTTTTGTAAATAACTGCTTGTGCACAATATCTAAACAAGTCTTGAGCTATTGCTCACCCGAGGTAGAGTATCACACAATAAACTGAATACCACACTATCTGCCTAGAGCGTTTTCATCTGTATATTTCATCTGTATTTTTCGTAGCTGTTTAAATGCCACCACAATCAGAGGCTGGCACTAAGACAGCATTGAATGAGTTGTATTCTGCAAACAGAAAAATGCTCACCCCGCTCCTAGTAGCTAGGGACTTTAATGCATGGAACCTTAAATCCGTTTTACCAAATTTCTATCAGCATGTTAAATGTGCAACCAGAGGAAAAAAACTCTGGACCACCTTCACTCCACACACAGAGACGTATACAAAGCTCTCCCTCACCCTCCATTTAGCAAATCTAAAAGGGGTCAGATGAAGAAGATGCTAAGCTACGGGACTGTTTTGTTAGCACAGACTGGAATATGTTCTGGGATTTCTCTGATGGCATTGAGGAGTACATCACATCAGTCATTGGCTTCATCAACAACTGCATCAATGACGTCGTCCCCACAGTGACCGTACATACATACCCCAACCAGAAGCCATGGATTACAGGCAACATCCGCACTGAGATAAAGGCTAGAGCTGCCGCTTTCAAGGAGCGGGACTCTAACGTGGAAGCTTATAAGAAATCCCACTATGCCCTCCGACAAACCATCAAACAGGCAAAGCGTCAATACAGGACTAAGTTTGAATCGTACTACACCGGCTCTGACGCTCGTCGGATGTGGCAGGGCTTGCACACCATTACAGACTACAAAGGGAAGCACAGCCGAGAGCTGCTCAGTGACAGGAGCATATCAGACGAGCTAAACTTCTTTGATGCTCGCTTCGAGGCAAATAACACTGAAACATGCATGAGAGCACCAGTTGTTCCGGAAGACTGTGTGAACACACTCTCCGCAGCCGATGTGAGTAAGACCTTTAAACAGGTCAACATTCACAAGGCCGCAGGGCCAGACGGTTTACCAGGATGTGTACTGCGACCATGCGCTGACCAACTGGCAAGTGTCTTCACTGACATTTTCAACCTCTCCCTGTCCGAGTCTGTAATACCAATATGTTTTAAGCAGACCACCATAGTGCCTGTGCCCAAGAACACTAAGGTAACCTGCCTAAATGACTACCGACCTGTAGCACTCACGTCTGCAGCCATGAAGTGCTTTGAAAGGCTGGTCATGGCTCACATCAACACCATTATCCAAGAAGCCCTAAACCGACTCCAATTTGCATACCACCCCAACAGATCCACAGATGATGCAATCTCTATTGCACTCCACACTGCCCTTTCCCACCTGGACAAAAAGAACACCTATGTGAGAATGCTAATCATTGACTACAGTTCAGCATTCAACACCATAGTGCCCACAAAGGTCACCAATAAGCTAAGGACCCTGGAACTAAACACCTCCCTCTGCAACTGGATCCTGGACTTCCTGACGGGCCGCCCCCAGGTGGTAAGGGTAGGTAACAACACATCCTCCATGCTGATCCTCAACATTGGGGCCCCTCAGGGGTGCGTGCTCAGTCCCCTCCTGTACTCCCTGTTCCCTCATGACTGCACGGCCAGGCACAACTCCAACACCATCATTAAGTTTGCCGATGACACAACAGTGGTAGGCCTGATCACCGACAACGACGAGACAGGCTATAGGGAGGAGGTCAGAGACCTGGCCGTGTGGTGTCAGGACAATAACCTCTTCGTCAACGTGATCAAGACAAAGGAGATGATTGTGGACTACAGGAAAAAGAGGACCAAGCACGCCCCCATTCTCATCGACGGGGCTGCAGTGGAGCAGGTTGAGAGCTTCAAGCTCCTTGGTGTCCACGTCACCAACAAACTAACATGGTCCAAGCACACCAAGACAGTCGTGAAGAGAGCACAACAAAACCTATTCCCCCTCAGGAGACTGAAAAGATTTTGCATGGGTCCTCAGATCCTCAAAAGGTTCTACAGCTGCACCATCAAGAGCATCCTGACTGGTTGCATCACTGCCTGGTAAGGCAACTGCTCGGCCTCCGACCGCAAGGCACTACAGAGGATAGTGCGAACGGCCCAGTACATCACTGGGGCCAAGCTTCCTGCCATCCAGGACCTCTATACCAGGCAGTGTCAGAGGAAGGCCCTAAAAAGGACTCTAGCCACCCTAGTCATAGACTGTTCTTTCTGCTACTGTAGGGCAAGTGATACCGGAGCGCCAAGTCTAGGTCCAAGAGGCTTCTAAACAGCTTCTATCCCAAAGCCATAAGACTTCTGAACACCTAATCAAATGGCTACCCAGACTATTTGCATTGACCCCCCCCCCCCCTTTTACACCGCTGCTACTCTCTGTTGTTATCATCTATGCATAATCACTTTAATAACTCTACCTTCATGTACATATTACCTCAACTAAACGGTGCCCATGCACATTGACTCTGTACCGGTACCCCGCTATTGTTATTTTACTGCTGCTCTTTAATTACTTGTTACTTTTATTTTTTATTCGAATCCGTAATTTTTTTAAACTGCATTGTTGGTCAGGGGCTCGTAAGTAAGCATTTCACTGTAACACCTGTTGTATTCGGCACATGGGACTAATACAATTTCATTAGATTTTTTCAGAGATTGATGTTAAAATGAATTTCCTTAGTTCTTGGAAAGGGGAACAGTCAGAGAGATCAGCCAGTAGAATCTACATTCTATCACATCTTTAAACATGTTATAACATATTTTTTACACTTCCTGTACAGATTCAGTTATTCAAGAGGCTGTTTCATGTAATATACAAGTAACCAAGCTCCATTACTGTTACATTACTGATTGTTACAAAGTTGTAAACTTTTCATAACACCCAGTTACAGTTTCTGAGGACCCTGATGCTTGGGTCACCAGTGGTAACATTGACGTGAAGCACTACCTGTAGTACGCAGAAAAGGGATGTTGTTGTAGGTGTGTTTTAACACTCTGCAGTCGTGTGTGTGTGAAAGAGATAAGCTCAAAGCTCTGTTTGTTTGCACAAGGCTTTGCCCCTTTGTGAGATACATGACTTCCATATGCATATGGCGCAGCAAGTCAAATGCATGGCAGCTGTAATTCATAGTAAGTCTACAGTATATAATACAGTCCTATTTTTGTTAATGCAATACCATTTTTTGGGGCCAAACTGTAGAACGGTAATACTGTTGTAATTTAAGTTAGATACATCTGTTTTGATGCATCGCAAAACAAAATTCAGAAGTGGATTAGAGTGCAATAAAATTACAAAAAATATGTAATGCAGACTTTCAGAAAAGGATTATTGAAAACGTTTGTCATAGCTAGCTAGCTATATGACCCCTCTCCTATTGTAATGTTCTAAGATTTGATATAGTTGGGTGAAAAAATTAAATATATCGATAGGATACATTCTTATATTTGGCCACTAGATGTCGGGCTTTACATTCAAACCAGGATGGAGCATGTATCAAAGCAGAGGATGAGAGCACATGAACCATAGAGGACCAGATCCATTCAGTGTATGGTTTTTACCTGAACCGCTGCCATCGATCATCTCAACAACCCATCTACATTCTCACATCCCAGAAAACGACCACACAAACACAATGCAACATCAGGGACTTGTATTAGAGGCACCAACGTGTTGCTGCATCATCTGCTTGTCTGTCTTCTAATTAGAGTAGTCTGAATATTATTTTCCTTTTTATGCCTAAATACATGTTTTTCAGTGAGGAAGTGAGCTAGAGAGACAAACAGAGAGAAGAGAAGATTGAGGAAGCGGGAGATAGAGATAGAGCGATGCCTGCTGTTAGATTTTATCTAGGTCAACAGGGGGAGTGCTCATTCTCTGATGCACGTCTGTGTACCAAATCTGTGATTGAACATTTTCTGTTACTCAGGCCTGCCACCCACTGCCTCTGCTCTCTGCTCTCATTGTTTCATGTGTCATCCCTGCTCATTAAATACCCATTCATCACCAGTACATCTGTCCTAGCTGCCATGATGTAGAGCATCCAAGCTCTGGTTGGGAATGTATCTCTCTTAACCATTTTATGTGGAAGAATCTTTCTCGCTCTCTCTGTCTAATGAAGGCCAAGGGCACAGGGATGAACTTCTCGAAGGAGAAGCACAATCAGAGTTATATCAATGCAGCTAATTTTTGGAGAACTGGTGGGTGATCAAATATGTAATCATCTCACCAACGGCACTGTGATCATTTCTGTTTCAAAACCCCCCTGAAGGAAATTAGCAGTGGTTTGAAAATAATCTTAAGAGAGAGCGAGTGAGAGAGGGAGATGTAGAAGAAGTTGTGGTGGTGGGTCATATCAGATGCTGCACATCCTGTTCACAGCTGGGCGACAGTCTCTCAGGCTGATTCAAAACACCTGATTACATTTCTGAACTGATTATTAAAATGGGGTCTGAACACAGTGTCAGTATTGTAGTGGATGCAGAGAGAGAGCTCCAGCCTGCCGATCATGTAGTGTAAGGGGAGCGACATCCCTGTTAACGCTGTTAACACTGCCACGCCCTGTTCCTCTGTCTGATAGCATTATACTCTTTTACACCACATATCCCAGACCGTAAACCTTCTATGTTATCGGAAGACATGCATTACCCATTTACAGCAGCATTGGGTGCCTGACAAAAATGTGAGAGATTGGCTTTCTTTTCCATAGTACTAGTACATGCTTATGTATAACATGCGCCAAATACAACTTGTGTAGACTTTTTATTTGACCTTTATTTAACTAAGCAGGTCAGTTAAGATCAAATTCTTATTTACAATGACAGCCTACCAGGGAACAGTGGGTTAACTGCCTTGTTCAGGGGCAGAACAACAGATTTTTACCTTGTCAGCTCGGGGATTTCATCCAGCAACCTTCCGGTTACTGGTCCAACACTCTAACCACTAGGCTACCTGCCGCCCTGTAGACTTTAAACTGAAATGCTTGCTTACTAACCTTTTCCAATGATTCAGAGTGTAAAAAAATATTATAAAAAATAAATAGTAACTAATACAAGGAATAAAATAAAATATACAAGAATTGAGCTATATACAGGGAGTACCAGTACTTGATCAATGTGCAGAGGTACGAGGTACTTGAGGTTCTTGATAAGGACAGGAGTCCGAGACAGGGAAGAGTGTGGGTGTCAGGGGGAAGCTGTTTGACACAGTACAAGCTGTGCCGTATCTGGACCTTTCTCTGGTGGATGTCCTTAGCAAACCTGACCTTTACAGGAGTCTAGCTTTGCTGTTCCTGTCACATTTGTGCCACCTTACCCAACAGGTGTTGGGTGGCATCGCTGCCACGGGGCGGGCAGCAGGTATTATCCCTGGCTGTGCCACACAATACCAGACACCTGAAACTCATTCTCAGGGACGGGATCGACAACAACAATGGCTGTTTTACGAGATCCGTACAGATTTGAGTC
Source organism: Salmo trutta (assembly GCF_901001165.1). Taxonomy (NCBI): domain Eukaryota; kingdom Metazoa; phylum Chordata; class Actinopteri; order Salmoniformes; family Salmonidae; genus Salmo; species Salmo trutta. Next base: position 15,100,318 of record NC_042979.1, read on the forward strand.
ACATTGTCTGGGGATGGAAGATCTTCTTCGAAACTGAAAGACACTGCTTGCCTTAAGTGGAACAACAATGCAGATATCACATAGTGAAATGATACAACAGGGTTACTCAGTTGTCACTGATGCCGCTGTGATGATGCAATGTTTGGAAACGGAGAGGCTGGTGTCCTGGTGCTGTGGCTGAGGTGGCGGTCTGCCTGTCTCCTAGGGCGGGCTGGGTGGCTGGGTGTGTCCTCTTGCTTGGAGCTCCTCGACTCTGTTCTGCTTGGCTCCGTACCGCTGGGCTCCAGGGTTCTGTGGGATCCGGGGGAGCCGACACTGTTACAATGTCTGATATGAGAGCCTGATCAAAGCTGCCCCGTTCCGCCTGACCGATTTCCACAGGATTAAGGATTAGAGAGACAGGAAGCTGGGAGAGCGGCATAGAGACCATCTGAGTGAGAAGGGGAGAGACAGAGGAAGGGTGAGACAGAATCAGAGGGATAGAGGGAGAGAGAGAGATGAAGCAATAGTGTCATAGAGGGTAGAGAGAGAGACAGAGGGGAGAGGGGGGATGGGTCACGAGGGACACTGGAAGGGACAATCATTATTATGAATCTGTATCTAGTACTTGTATCTGTCCCTAAATGAGAGCAGCGGTGCAGAGCAGGGACACAAAGGGTTGTTCATGGTGACAAACAGAACAATGATGACAAACAATATTGAGAAGGTTACCTCTGGCTTTTAAATAAACAATACTAGTACATTCATGTTTCATGTTTGTCAGGAAATACGTGACAAATATGTTTACAGTCTACAAGAGGGCAAGTTGGAAAATGGCACTAATTTTTTGTTATTAGCTGGATGTGTGCTTGTGCTTTGCGGTGCTGCAAAATGTTTCTGTCAATGATATGACATTGATAGCTGGTGATCATTTGCCCTTTCAGTTCATCCTCTATTACTGGAGATGATGCCGAGAAAGTGAGAGCTCTGCTAAGAGGATGAACACAAGATATGCAGAACTGGTTGCATGACTTAAAGGTTTCTAAACAGATACATTTCCTGTATATGATCAGATATGCTTCTTTGTCAAAATGCTACTTTGTCAAAGACTGTATGTCTCAGTCTTTTTCCCCCACACACACTTTAATTTACTCATAAGGGCAAATACCTAGACATTCTAAATGTAGTTTACAGTAAATCCACAGTAAATCTTTCAATGACAGCAGAATCATCAGCATAACAGAGATTTTCCTCTGTAGATTGAAGAAAGCCATGTGACTAACTCACACAGGAAGTACTGTATGTATGGGCACCAGAGCAAATATTGTATGCCTTGTATTTTCAGGTGAGATCAGAACTAAAGTAACAAAGATAGACCACAATACTGACTTGGGCATTCTCTGAAACTGTATGTACTTTTGGTTAACAGCTGTGTTTTAATCCTCAATGAAAATAACTGTAGGCTACGCACTTTGCACCAGTGGCAATGTGTGATAAATCAGGCCATGTATGTCAAATCAACTGTATGTGTAAATGTAGGGCACTTATCTATTAAATCCTATTAGGTATAAGATGACAAGATGCTATACATACATAAAGACTGTCACAAAGACCGGGTTCTGTTGTAGGTGAACCACAGGAGGTTGGTGGCACCTTCATTGGGGAGAACGGGGTCATGGTAATGGCTGGAGCCATCCGCCCCTAAGCAGCCTCCTGTAACTGGTGAACGTGTTGTGGTGAAAGTTGCATGACAGTGGCAATGAATTGGGTCAAGAAGACATTGTTTTCATATGAGGTAACCTCGTCTCCAGGCTTGAATTGCTAGCGCGAGCCGACTGGTGCGTGAGATTACTTACGAGGCAACTTCAGAGAGGCTTTTTCATGCCAATTTTTCATGTCATTACTCGAGAGATATTGGAATGACAGGACCAATTTTGGTGGCAAACTGTGGATTGGGTATAGAACAAGAAGGCCCGCACACTGTTAAAGCTCCCAATTCATCGCTTTATTGACATTTGTAAACGTTGTCATAAAGCAGTGAATTGGGAGCTTTAACAGTGTGCGGGCCTTCTGTTCTATACTAGTATTCTTTATTAGCCCAGCACCTATGTTTTTTAAAGATGTGCGTATGACCACAAACCTTTCTAAACTGTGGATTGGACCATATCCCCTCTCTATCTTTAAGTTTTGCCACGTCACATTGTCTTCTTGGAGGTTGGTTATAACTTTCTAGGAGAGAGACAAACAGGTTAAGCCCGTCCCTTCCTCTTCATTTCTAGCTCTCTGCCACTTTACCTCTTTTGAACTCAAAACACTGACAGATTACTGATTCTTAAATTGGAAGGATTATGAAGAAGATGAAATTCCTCACTTCCAGTCTTCCTTACAGGGTAAGAGTGAGAGGCAGACAGAAAGAGAGGGAGACCAGAGAGAGACTGTCTGATAAGATCGAGTAGCTAGCATTAGCTCATTAATGATCCATAACTCAGCAGCCAACAGGGAGGGAGAGGCTGCGGTGGGACAATGGCAAGCTTCCGGTCCCCGTCACAGCATCTGCCTGTCAGGCTGGATTATCAGAGGCTGTGCATTATCATGCTGAAATATGAGGTGATGGCGGCAAATGAATGGCACGACAATGGGCCTGTCATGCCAAATAGTGTCCCCCCTCTACGTCACAATGGGATTCCACAGGCCTCAAGATCTCGTCACGGTATCTCGTTACGGAATCCGGGACTCATCCGTGAAGAGTATACTTCTCCAGGGTGGCAGTGGCCTTCTAAGGTGAGTTTTTGCCCACTGAAGTTGGTGACGATGCCGAACTGCAGTCAGGTCAAGACCCTAGTAATGACGATGAGCACGCAGATGAGCTTCCCTGAGACAGTTTCTGACAGTTTGCTCAGAAATTCTACGGTTGTGCAAACCCACAGTTTCATCAGCTGTCTGTGTGGCTGGTCTCAGACGATCTCGCAGGTGAAGAAGCTGGATGTGGTGGTCCTGGTCTGGCGTGGTTACATGTGGTCTGAGGTTGTGAGGCCGGTTGGATGTAATGCCAAATTCTCTAAAACGACGTTGGAGGTGGTAGAGAAATCTCTTATGGTAGAGAAATTAACATTCAATTCTCTGGCCTCTAGTGGACATTCCTGCAGTCAGCATGCCAATTGCACACTCCCTCAAAACTTGAGACATCTGTGGTATTGTGTTGTGTGACAAAACTGCTCATTTTAGAGTGGTCTTTTGTTGTCCCCAGCACAAGGTGCACCTGTGTAATGATCATGCTGTTTAATCAGCTTCTTGTCATGCCACACCTTTCAGGTGGATGGATTATCTTGGTTATGGAGAAATGCTCACTAACAGATGTAAACGCATTTGTGCACAACATGGAACACTTCTGGCATCTTTTATTTCAACTCATGAAACCAACACTTTAGGTGTCACGTTTTATTTTTGTTCAGTGTAGTAGAATGTATTGACAGCATGGTATAGGTGTTCTAATTACAGTTCTCATTTCCTCACTACACCCCAGCAATCTGATACTGGGTTTATTTCTCCTAGCCAGGGGGTATGTGTGTGGCGGGAGGAGGCTCCTTACACACAACCCATATCCTTAATGATGGATGTGCAGTTAGCTTCATGCAGCGGCTTAAGCACTATAACCTGTGTGTATATGTGTGTATGTGTGTGTGTGTGTTACCTTATTATGGGTATAAGCAGGACACAAAAGGCCCGTTTTTATCAAAGATAGATGAGAGCTGAGGAGAACAGCAAGCCATACCCCTTCACATCGCATAGTAGGTAGGATTTTTTATTTGTCAGCATATCTATTTGTTCTTGGTTAGAGCCAATAGCAGTAAAGGAAGTGGTCCCTCTGTCACAGAAACAGTTGGCACGGAAACAGCACATTACACCATTATCCAATCCCCCTCCCAGCCCCATATCGTCATCACTCCTCTCCCTCCCTTCCTCTCCTCTCTTCTCCCCTTCCCACTCTCTCGCTCTCTCTCTCTCTATCGTGCATGCTTTTTCAGCCATCAATGAAATCACAACCAATCTTGCTGTTGACTTGTCATAGACCAGAGAAATAGAATAAGCAGGGCTGTTACACATTGAAACACACACATAAGCTGTCCTTTCCATTGCTTCTCATAGGGGTCTCTGTCTGTTTCCCCTTCTCATTGCATGCAGCAGACAGCTTCTATTGTATCCTGTTTTTGTCACAGCCCTGTGTTCTGTTTAGCTTGGTGCCCTTTTACCTCTTTCTCGGTTTCTCTCATGATTTAATCCTGTCCGTTTTCCCCTTCTCTCTATCCCTGCTGACTCCTCCCTTCATCTCTCTCTCCCTCCGCTCTCTGACACACTCAAACACGCACACATACACACACGCACACACACCCTCCTCCCCCACCGCTGCAGTGTCTCAACTGCCTTGGAGCAAACAAGAGAGGAAATAGAACACAGACAATAATAAGAAAGGCGAGAAAGAGGGGGATAGAAAGAGATAGAGAGGGTGTGAAAGACAGGAGAATGTTGGACTAAAGGTGGAGTGCACACAGCCTTTCTCTTCCAGCAAGTGTTTGTCTGCAGTATCCCTGGTGAATGGACGCTGGACGGTGAAACGGTAAGCCTGCCTGCTTTATTTTCTCACACACCCTTTTTTTGTCATCACTGCTAAGTTGGCCTCCTTTGGGCCCCCTTTGTTTGTCTGGGGTGGGGTGAGGAATTGCTATGTGACTGTATTCATAATACGGAGGAACAGAACATTTTTCCTCTCAGCTGAGCTCAGGATGGTGATGTTCTGAGATGGAACCAAGGCTGCTTCTCCAGTCCCCTCCTCCACCCTCCCTGCTCTCTATGTAGACATAGACATGGACAAGGAGAGCTGGTGTCTGCCTGTCTGTGGTGCACATCTCCTCCTTCATACATCCTTGTCTGTAATGTTGGGTTTATGTGAAATGGGAAGGATACCTTAAAGGTGTGTGTGTGCATGCTCTGTCCATCCCAGCGACCATGAGAGAGAAAGAAGAGAGCCAGTAAAAGCACTGTCACGTAGGATCTGCTGTATGGCTCTCATGACTGCCTTAGTTAGACAGTGAATGTGACACTGCGGTGGGAGGAGCACACACCCCGTGGAGCTTTGCTCTGCAGGCAGGCACTGGACTGGACATTGGCTTCACATCGGCATTTAGCAGCGCTCCGCCTGCCAGCCCACATCAACAATAACATCAGCACTTCGATCGATAACCGTTTTGACCCGGGATGGGTGTGTGTGGAGGTGTATTTGTGATGTGTGTGCATGAGTGTGATTGTGACAAAGTGAGAGAGTGTGTGTGTTCACTGCTCTCCATCGGCCACAGCACTGAGGGTCATTTGTTTTATTTTAAAAATCCCTCATATCTCTAATGAGGCATTACCGTGGCTTGTGGAGAGGGGTCAGAGTCAGCAGTGCAGTGCCAGGAGTCTGTCTATGTGTGTTTGTGTGTATGTGTGAGTGAGAGAGAGAGAGAGCGATAACCTGCGCAGGGAGGGGTCGAGGGGCTAGGGGGTTTAACAGTGGGGAGGCAGATGAGGTTGATGCAGTGGAGAGAGAGAGAGAAATGGGGAAAGAGAGAGAGAGAAATGGAGAGAGAAGGAGATTGGGAAACAGGAGGAAAACAGGACAAGAGAGGAGAGATGGAGAGAATGTAATGAGAAACATTGAGGGGACAGGGCTGTTTAGCCGAGTGTCACCGGAGATGATGGATGATGCAGACTAAAGAACTGGCTGCATGCGATAGTCCGAAAGAATGAAGTGAAACAGCCAACATCCAGGCCCTCAGACATCTAAAAATGGAGGCAAAAATGGTGGAAGAAAATCCCACAATGCTTTGGGATCTCTGGAGAAAGACAGATCAAATCAAATCAAATTTTATTAGTCACATGTGCCGAATACAACAGGTGTAGACCTTACAGTGAAATGCTTACTTACGAGCCCCTAACCAACAATGCAGTTTAAAAAATAAATATGAATAAGAAATAAAAGTTACCAGTAGTTAAAGAGCAGCAGTAAAATAACAATAGCGAGACTATATACAGGGGGAACCGGTACAGAGTCAATGTGATGAGGTACCGGTTAGTCGAGGTAATTGAGGTAACATGTACATGTACATGTAGGTAGAGTTATTAAAGTGACTATGCAGAGATGAAAACAACAGAGAGTAGCAGCAGTGTAAGGGGGGGGGGGGTAGCCATTTGGTTAGACGTTCAGGAGTCTTATGGCTTGGGGGTAGAATCTTTTTAGAAGCCTCTTGGACCTAGACTCAGCGCTCCAGTATCTCTTGCCGTGCAGTAGCAGAGAGAACAGTCTATGACTAGGGTGGCTGGAGTCCTTGACAATTTTTAGGGCCTTCCTCTGACACCGCCTGGTATAGAGGTCCTGGATGGCAGGAAGCTTGGCTCCAGTGATGTACTGGGCCGTTCGCACTACCCTCTGTAGTGCCTTGCGGTATGAGGCTGAGCAAATGCCATACCAGGCAGTGATGCAACCAGTCAGGATGCTCTCGATGGTGCTCTTTGAGGATCTGAGGACCCATGCCAAATCTTTTCAGTCTCCTGAGGGGGAATAGGTTTTGTTGTGCTCTCTTCATGACTGCCTTGGTGTGCTTGAACCATGTTGGTGATGTGGACACCAAGGAACTTGAAGCATTCAACCTGCTCCACTCCAGTCCTGTCGATGAGAATGGGGGCGTGCCTGGTCCTCTTTTTCCTGTAGTCCACAATCATCTCCTTTGTCTTGATCACGTTGAGGGAGAGGTTGTTGTCCTGGCACCACACGGCCAGGTCTCTGACCTCCTCCCTATAGGCTGTCTCGTCATTGTCGGTGATCAGGTTGTATCATCGGCAAACTTAATGATGATGTTGGAGTCGTGCCTGGCCGCGCAGTCATGTATGAACAGGGAGTACAGGAGGGGACTGAGCACGCACCCCTGAGGGGACCCTGTGTTGAGGATCAGCGTGGTGGATGTGTTGTTACCTACCCTTACCACCTGGGGGCGGCCCGTCAGGAAGTCCAGGATCCAGTTGCAGAGGGAGGTGTTTAGTCCCAGGGTCCTTAGCTTATTGATGAGCTTTGTGGGCACTATGGTGATGAATGCTGAGCTGTAGTCAATGAATAGCATTCTCACATACTGAAGGTGTTCATTTTGTCCAGGTGGGAAAGGGCAGTGTGGAGTGCAATAGAGATTGCATAATCTGTGGATCTGTTAGGGCGATATGCAAATTGAGTGGGTCTAGGGTTTCTGGGATAATGGTGTTGATGTGAGCCATGACCAGCCTTTCAAAGCACTTCATGGCTGCAGACGTGAGTGCTACAGGTCGGTAGTCATTTAGGGAGGTTACCTTAGTGTTCTTGGGCACAGGCACTATGGTGGTCTGCTTAAAACGTGTTGGTATTATAGACCTGGACAGGGAGAGGTTGAAAATTTCAGTGAAGACACTTGCCAGTTGGTCAGCGCATGCTCACAGTACACGTCCTGGTAATCCATCTGTCCCTGCGGCCTTGTGAATGTTGACCTGTTTTAAGGTCTTACTGACATCAGCTGCGGAGAGCATGATCACACAGTCTTCCGGAACAGCTGGTGCTCTCATGCATGTTTCAGTGTTATTTGCTTCGAAGCGAGCATAGAAGTAGTTTAGCTCGTCTGGTATGCTCGTGTCGCTGGGCATCGTTCGGCTGTGCTTCCCTTTGTAGTCTGTAATGGTTTGCAAGCCCTGCCACATCCGACGAGCGTCAGAGCTGGTGTAGTACGTTTCGATCTTAGTCCTGTATTGGCGCTTTGCTTGTTTGATGGTTTGTCGGAAGGCATAGTGGGATTTCTTATAAGCTTCCGGGTTAGAGTCCCGCTTCTTGAAAGTGGCAGCTCTTGCCTTTGTCTCAGTGCGGATGTTGCCTGTAATCCATGGCTTCTGGTTGGGGTATGTACGTACAGTCACTGTGGGGACGACATCATTGATGCACTTGTTGATGAAGCCAATGACTGATGTGGTGTACTCATCAATGCCATCGGAGGAATCCCAGAACATATTCCAGTCTGTGCTAGCAAAACAGTCCCGTAGCTTAGCATCTGCTTCATCTGACCCCTTTTTTATTGGTCAAGTCACTGCTGCTTCCTGCTTTAATTTTTGCTTGTAAGCAGGAATCTTGAGGATAGAATTATGGTCAGATTTGCCAAGCGGAAGGCGAGAGAGAGCTTTGTATGCGTCTCTGTGTGTGGAGTGAAGGTGGTCCACAGATTTTTTCTCTTTGGTTGCACATTTAACATGCTAATAGAAATTTGGTAAGACCGATTTAAATTCCCCTGCATTAAAGTTCCCAGCCACTAGGAGCGCCGCCTCTGGGTGAGCGTTTTCCTGTTTGCTTATGGCGGAATACAGCTCATTGAGTGCGGTCTTAGTGCCAGGATCAGTCTGTGGTGGTATGTAGACAGCTACGAAAAATACAGATGAAAACTCTCTAGGTAGATAGTGTGGTCTTCAGCTTATCATGAGATACTCTACCTCAGGTGAGCAAAACCTCGAGATTTCCTTAGAAATGTACAAAAATACATAGTCCGCCGCACCTTGTCTTAAAAGATGCCGCTGTTCTATTCTTCCGATACAGCATATAACCAGACAGCTGTATGTTGACAATGTCGTTGTTCAGCCACGACTCTGTGAAGCATAAGATATTACAGTTTTGAATGTCCCGTTGGTAGTTTAATCAAGTCAAGCCAAGTCAATATGGAATATTTCAAGAACTTTGAACATTTCTTCAAGTGCAGTCGCAACAACCATCAAGAGCTTTGATGAAACTGGCTCTCATGTGGACTGCCACAGGAAAGGAAGACCCAGAGTTACCTCTGCTGCAGAGGATAAGTTCATTAGAGTTACCAGCCTCAGAAATTGCAGGCCAAATAAATGCTTCACAGAGTTCAAGTAACAGACACATCTCAACATCAACTGTTCAGAGGAGACTGTGTTAATCAGGCCTTTATGGTCGAATTGCTGCAAAGAAACCACTACTAAAGAACACTAATAAAAAGAGACTTGCTTGGGCCAAGAAACACAAGCAATGGACATTAGACCGGTGGAAATCTGTCTTTGGTCTGATGAGTTAAAATTTGAGATTTTTTAGCTCCAACAGCCGTATCTTTGTGAGACGCAGAGTAGGTGAACGGATGATCTCCGCATGTGTGGTTCCCACTGTGAAGAAGCATGGAGGAGGAGGTGTGATGGTGTGGGGGTGCTTAGCTGGTGACTCTGTCTGTGATTTATTTAGAATTCAAGGCACACTTAACCAGCATGGCTACCACAGCATTTTGCAGCGATCCCATCTGGTTTTCGCTTAGCGGGACTATCATTTGTTTTTCAACAGGACAATGACCCAACACACCTCCAGGCTGTGTAAGGGCTATTTGACCAAGAAGGAGAGTGATGGAGTGCTGTATCAGATGACCTGGCCTCCACAATCACCCGACCTCAACCCAATTGAGATTGTTCGGGATGAGTTGGACCGCAGAGTGAAGGAAAAGCAGCCAACAAGTGCTCAGCATATGTGGGAACTCCTTCAAGACTGTTGGAAAAGCCTTCCAGGTGAAGCTGGTTGAGAGAATGCCAAGAGTGTGCAAAGCTGTCATCAAGGCAAAGCGTGCCTACTTTGAAGAATATAAATATTTGTTTAACACTTTTTTAGTTTCTACATGATTCCATATGTGTTATTTCATAGTTTTGAGGTCTTCTATTATTGTACAATGTAGAAAATAGTAAGAATAAAGAAAAACCCTTGAATGAGTACCGTAGGTGTGTCCAAACTTTTGACTGGTACTGTATGTCTAGTGTAACTCTTGCAGTCATTCATGTTAAATCTAAATGGCTATCACATAGTTTCATCTTCAGTGTGTTAGAAAGTATCACAATGTTCAGTTTACACGTAGAAGGTACTAGAACACACAGAAGGACCGGGTAGGGTAAAAAATAGACGTGGACCAAGCAAAAGTAATAAAGTCAGGTCAGACATTTCACATACTTTAAAATCTTGGTGTGCTTTACGTTATGGAGGTATGTCAACAATTTAAACTGGTAACTCTACAGAGAAGAAATGTGACCCATAGTGATGTCACTGCTTGGAAGGTTGGTGCAGCCATGTCAGACACAGCTCCTTCTGCACTATGGGAGATGTCCACCAAAGACAGAACCGCATGCCTAAGTCCTACAGTACATTATATCACCTCAAACAAAAACGTCATGTAGCCTAGGACCCAGCATTCTGTGTCTGTATTTTCTGTTACACAATAATAAGTTTATCTCAGGAAATAACTACATGTATGAGATCTGAAAAAGATTTCCTCACATATCCCATTTTCCCACTTCTATTTGCAGATTTGCTTTTCAAGCTAACAGCCTAGATGACACTCTAATATGATGTAGCTTGATAACCCATGCAATTAGAGTGGGATTGAAGCCGGAAGTTGGACTGAGAGGAGGAGGAACTGGAAAGGGCAGTAATGGGGCTTAACACAAAGTCAGAGGTCTCTGGTGACCTTGGCTGTAAGAATGAATGACAGGGATCATATGAAAGTAGATCACACCCCTTCATTGAGCGCTCTCTAAGGTTTTGCTAACACAAATTGGTTAAACTCACACACTCACATGATGCCATTGCCCATGCGGTGTCATACAAGACACAAACTAATATAATTGCCATATTGGTCTACAATATATCACATACTTGGAATTTGGGCACAGCAGTACAAGCATAGCACAACACATTTCTGCCATTTTGAATGGGGCTTTTAATAACCTGCCAGTAAAGTTCCCCAAAGAACATATCCAGCAGGAAAAACAATGGTTAAGTTCAATTTGACCCCTCCTAAACCCTCTGTAAGGTTGCCTCTGCCCCTCCATTGTGAGACATAATGGCTTGGGACAGCTGTAGCTTTAAAGTGACAGTGGCCGGTTTGTCTCTATGTTTTTTGGTCTGAGAAGGACAATGGGGTTGTACCATATGCTTCCCTCATCTATGCCCTTGTAGGTTAGAAGACTTGGCTGACTTTACCACTTAAATTGATTATATTATAGTACGGGGAAATGATACAATATGTCCATCTCCTTTTACACTTAAGAACAATGATTTATGTGGACATATTTAATGTTATACTGTATCATATTACTCTAGGCCTGCAGGCTGTGGGAATATTCACCAAACCGGCCTCTATGAAATTGTTCTGCTAATTCCTTTAGCAATTGAATAACTCTGATAACCTACTCTGGAATGCAGTAAACACAGAAATAACGACTACTGTGAACCCTTTTAAGCAGGTTATACCTTTTTTATTTGTTACTCTGCTAGGTCCAATACTGTGCCAAGCCTCTTGTGACCCATCATGCTGACTAGCTTCCTGGATTTCTGACTGTCAATTGGACTGAACTAAATTAGGGTGGGGCTTTATCTGTTTGTAGTAATGTTACAGTAAGTAAGGATTAGGTTATCGTTGAGTTTTATGTAAATCTACATAAATGAATTTCTCTTTCTCTCCTTCCCTCCTCTCTTTCTCCCTCGCTAATCTGTGCTGGCGCTCAGAACTAGGACCCTGTGTGTGAGCCTGAGGAGGATGGGCCCTCTTCCCAGCACTAATTACTGAGGGCAGAGCAAAGGAACTAACAGAGCATCTTTGTGTTCCATTCCTCACACATAACATCAGTCATATGACAGAGTACAAGGAGGAGGTGGTGGAGGAGGAAGTGGTGGAGGTGGTGGAGGAGGGGAGGAGATAGTGGAGGAGGGAAGAAGGAGGTGGTGGAGGAGGGGAGAAAGAGGTGGTGGAAGAGGGGAAGAGGTAGTGGAGGAGGTGGTGGGGAGGGGAGGAGGTAGTGGAGGAGGTGGGGGAGGAGGTGGTGTTGGAGGAGGTGGTGCCAGAGGAGGAGGAGGTGATGGAGGAGTGGAGGAGGAGGAGGTGGTGGAGGAGGGAAGGAGGTGGTGGTGGAGGAGGAGGAGGTGGTGGTGGAGGAGGTGGTGGAGGAGGTGTTGGAGGAGGTGGTGGCGGAGGAGGAGGAGGTGATAGAGGAGGAGGGGAGGAGTG